>NC_091486.1:38368154-38591058 GCF_947461875.1 Haliaeetus albicilla
AACACTCACGGACTTAATTTGAACCTCATGGTGGTGTTTGAATCTGTGCTGGAAATCTTTTTGAGAACAGAATCTATCTGCCCTCCTACTTTTTATTAAGCCAGAAACATTGTCAGAATTGCTTTTTTAGTGATCCTTAGGAAACTATTCCTTCAATAAAATGGTAAGTTCTAGGCACTAGTAGCCCAAGAGTTAATTCAGCTGACTATTGCTCACTACATGACTCGATTTCAGCATCTAACCAGGAAAATCACAATTGCTTTGTCACTGAGACAGGGTTTACTTCTGAAAGGCCAGCAAGAATTTCATAACCAACACACCAAATTTCAGAAGACTACAAAGAGAAAGATCAGATTATGCATAAAGACAAGATTGACCACAAGCTTCATAAGCTTTTCATGTTGTACTTGCAGTCTTTGTTAAGCAAGAGAACAAGAAAAAGGAAGTCCAACCACATACAATTACATGGTCATACAACACAATCAGGCTTGCAGCAGTACCTGTGCTTCATGTCTGCCTGTTGATACCAGTGTAATTTTTAAACATGAGCTGTGAAAAACTGCTTAATGGCAGGTTAATTTCATTTATTCTTATGCAGCCTGCTATTGTAAAGGAATAGCAGTAGGCCTGAAGTCGGAAGGGTGACTTAAATTGCCTTCTTTTTATGGATTTTGTCTATTTTTTTTTCCAGTTGGAGAGCTGTGGTATTTCTTGTGCTTCAGCCTTGTTACACTCTTCACTGAATATAGAAGTCTATATTCAGATATCCCAAAAACAAGGCATACTGTGCACTTTCATCATAAGGCCATCTCCGATACAAGGTGTCTGTATACTTTGGCTTTCAATTCTATTAAAGTTTATAATAAACAACCCTCTATAACATCTCCTCACAGTGGGAAGAAAATTACTGAGCTCAGCAGAGCAGTTTTCGGGAGATGGTGTGCGTACATAAACCAGCTATGCGGAGCAGAGTGTCTCGTACATTTGCAACTCTTGACCGTTTCAAGGGTACTCATGGGCTGCAGTACCACTATTTTCCATTTTCACTAAAGTAACTGACACAAGAAGAGAATCACGTTGTGCCACTTGCTGTTCTCACAGCCTTTGTCTGAAAAATAAAGACTCGGGAGTACAGTATCTCATTTGTCAGGAAATTGGTAGAAAGGCAGTGTACTTTCAGCTTTTCCCATATTCTGTAGTTTGATTCTCATCAGTTTTGATTTTTATTTTCTAAAGGCTACAAAGAGAAGAGAAATAGTAATCAGAAGGAAATAAAGATTTCACACCACGAAATACCTTGCACATGAATGTATTACAACGGTCATGACCACAAAGATTACTCTGGCAGATGGTGGGGAAAAATGAACAACAGTATTTCTCTCATGTCTCTATTTTCCTCCCTAATCGGCTTCCTTAGGAATAGTCCCTTCACCAAAATAAAAACCATTCTGTTATCAAGGAATATCATTCTACAACCACAGTTTACATTTAATGCTCAGTCTTTATATGCTGTCAAACCAAGATAGGAATGTAGTCCATTAAATTTATGAATCAGTAGTAAAATAGAGACCAAGGTACAATTAACTAACGTTCAAAATTAATAGCTAGTGTATTTTTAAGTAATTTATGCTATACCAATCCAAGAAAAAAAAATCTGAAATTTATTCAGATTTTATCCCCTGAATGAACCAAACTATTGAAGAGCAGAGGAACGCGAGTGGCTCATGGACTGAGACTACATGGGCAAACTTTAGCCAAAATAAATGAGGCATTCATTCATACAGAAGAGGGATTTAAGATGGAAAGATAGACACAGCCTTAGGACATTGTCACTGTAACAAGTAGAGCTCAATACAACACTGATGGGACCAAATTCTAAACAGTACACACATTAGCATTAGCCAAAATTAAAACCTCCATAGGATGGCCGAAGTAGCCAGTGGGCTTACTTATGCATTTGCATTACAGGAATTGTTGCTGACTGGCATGAAACATTTGCTCTTGTGGATTGCCAGGGTGAAAGAGCAAGAAACTGGCAATGCGTTTGTTTCCCCTTTTGCCTAAAAGGCCTATCAGGGTCTCTAAGACCCAAAGGTCCCCTTTTACAGGAGCAGACTTAAAAACCCTACACCAGCTTACCTGAAATCCACAAAATTGACTGCACCTCTCTTCACCTTTTCTAGTCATTCCCATTGCTTGCTTGTCTCTTACTGTAGATATTTATTTTCTTTCTTCACTGGTTCTCAGAATCATCAAGAGTGCATAGCAGCCTCCAAATATCTGCTTTCAAAGTAACCTTGAGGAGGAAAAAAAAGCTCTGACATTTTATGGACAAAGACACTTTTAAAACTTTCTACAATAATTTGCATTGAGCTTACTGAATCCACTGTCTCTCACATGATTGACTCATTGCTTCCCATCAGTGAGAATGATTTCCAATATTTTTCAGAAAAAAATACAATGTCAGTAGGGCGCAGTCAAACACAATGGCTGTGAAGAACCTAATAGACTGAATTACTCTTGCACAATTCTCCTTGCCCTGCAAAAAGAGACATTGGGGTATCAATTAGGTTCAGTAAACATTTCATTTAAAGTAAAGAAATGGAAGAATAATCAATTTCTTTGGAGTATGGTGGCAGCATAGGTAACAGTGCAACTAGGAAGAGAGAAATGGTCTGGAAAACTCATTTACATAAGAAATTGTATCATGTGACCTTTTATTAGATCTGATCCTGTAAGAGCTATCACTATGTGAATTCATAATTCTCATGAGCAATTCCTCATTGAATAAGGGCTATTTGCAGCAAATTATTGCACTGGGCTCAATGACTCCCTAGAAAGGGTCAGTGAGAACAGAAATTATAAATACAATGGACAAGTGCTGAGTACTCAAGCCCAGTGAATTTCATATCGTAGCTATATTAAGCGTTAACTTGCTACAAAAGGAAATATCTGAATGCTAACATTTACCCAAGTCTGAGTATCTTAAGTAGCTTTTGGTTTTTCATTTTGTACAAAATTACCCTTAGCAATATATCAGTAAATTGAAGATGTATACATGTATAACCACATATTTCTAGTTCTTTCGGATGTCACAGGACTCTCAAACAATGATTATTATTAGAAGCATTGATGTACAGCTTTCCAAGAAAATTTAAGTAGAGAAGATGGAGATGGTAACAAATAGATATGTGCAAGGTTGGCATTGCCAGTCTTTAGCATGTGGAGGGAATAGCACAGAGATACAGAAAGAAACAAGGTGGGTAAACTGGGAAAATATTAAGGGGAAATCATGAGATGAAGAGAGAAGGTTCAAGAGGCATTGTAGCAACAAAGAATAATTTGAAACTGATACAGATTTAAGGATACAAGACAGATGTCTTGAAGCTACCGAGGAACAAGAGCACCCGGTAACAGTGCAACGGAAACACTGTTAGCAAAGACTCCCTTTATTTCCAAGATTGTCAAAATATACCTTTTTGCAGTAATTTCCTTGAGTTTTTTTAGCATGTTATGTTGCAACATGCACAGATATTTCTTCTGTGATTTCAGTGCAATCCTTGGTAGCCCACCAATAAAATTATTTTCTCTTTACAGCAATAGCATCGTTCAGTGACTGCACCAACAACTTCAGCCAAAAACAGTTCTCCATACACTGCCAAATCTGAAATGCCACTGTCAATGAAGGATGAAACCAACTAGCACTGATTAGTTTCTCCGAGAGCTTGGTGTTAAAACATCAAAGGGCTTTCTAATAAATGTGCCAACTTTTGAGAAAAACAATTTTCCAGTCTTCAAAACAATTGCATGTTATAACCTTATCTTTTTCCCAATCAGACTATATTATTTTTACAATTAATCATAGTTATTAATGAGTATTTCTCAAAAAAAAAATTAAAGCTTTGAGCATGTGTTTATAATATAGCACATACAGATAAATACAAATAATATTTGCTCTTGTTTTTAATTTTTAGATTTCAGAGCATTTGGTAATAGAAAACTTCATATAGCGCTAAGGACCTTTCTTCTTGCTTTGCAGCTTGAGGGATGTTTTCATCCTCTGTTTCGTTCTGGGAAACTGCATAAAGCCTTTTTTACTTTGGATTTTTTGAGGGGAAGGACAGAGTGAATAAAGTTTTGCTCCTACAGGAATAAAGGCACCTTTTCTATCACACTTCCAGCATAAAACAGTCGTAGTAGGATGATTCTTAGTTTCATGGAGATACAGTATTGTATTTCCTATATTGACGATTCAGTCTTCTGTCTAAAGATCATGACAGTATTTGCCATTAATCTCTAGTTCAACTGTATGACTGTCTAAATTAAATCATATCACTAATAATCTTCCACTCCATCCTGGGATTTCATACCTGCTTGAGAAGCAATGTGCTTTGATTTTACTAAACATATCTGCACATCCAGATATTAGTCAAGTTTATAAGAGTATTTCTATGTATTATGTAGTCACTCTTTGCTATGTGTCCTTTTTAGCACTCAAATGAAAGCCTAAGTGGCAGATCAGTTATCCTGCAAACTCATCCAGACCAGTTTTCTGACTTCAACAGTGGCCATTAGCAAACTATGCATTAATGGGCTAATAACTCAGGCACCATTTCTAAAAGTACATCCTGGAGGCAGCTTTATATAACATCACTGAAGTGACAGAAAAGCACAAAATTATTACACTTTTGAAAAGAAGATACTATTGAAACACACAGCCCACCAAAACAGTGACAAATCTCACAGTCCAAACTTCTGTCCGCGCTAGACCTGAATACAATCAATTGTCACATTAGGCTCACAGTTAGGATACCCAGGGACAGCAACTCAGCATAAGCTTTTGGGGTAATAGATGAGAAATAAAGTAATTAAATACTAAGACTGGTCAGAAATGTTCCATTTCCTAAAACTGAGGTTCTGAAAAAATATCATGGCAAAATCTGTTTCTACAGAAAAATGAATACTCATCTGAAAACCTGAAACTGCCAAAATAGTTGGCTTTCTTGAACAGGTATCACAAATTATTTCTAGGATTCCCCAGAAAACTTAGGAGAGTTTGGATTAATATTCAGATGAGCCCTCTCAATAAAAGAGTTGATTTACTGGCAATCTGAATATATATATACACACATATATATACACACATGTATGTATATTTTATAGCTTCTTGAACCAAAAGGTAGAACGTTCAATGCTATAATCATATGAACCAGCACTGTTATTCCAGTTAGTGAAATAAATTATAGGCATAAGCCTGCTGGTCTAACTACAGTTTCCATTAAGAAAACCATTCCCAATGCAGATGCCAGAGTGAACAGAGTGCTCAGAGTTGTTAATAAATACACTGAATTAGAAAATGTCTCTATATGAACAATACATCTGAGCTAGCCAGATTAGAGGATTATGTTTCCCACTGCAGCAGTTCATATTATGGTGACACAGAAATGTCAAGAATAACAGAAGTTACTGCTGAGGCATTTGAAAAACTGAAATTAAAAACCATGACTTTAAAACAAAACAAAAAAAAATAGAAAGATTCACAAAATAAATTAAGCAAGACACTGCAGAAGTAAATAAAACCTGAGTAGAAGTTACTCAACTGAATTGACAAAAGTCATTAAAAGGTCAGGTCTCATACCATTCTGCGTCACACACCAAAAACAGGGGATCCATCTTCTAACCTGCAGAAAGGGGGGCATTTAAGATAAATTTAATCAGTTTACCTCTTAGTAATTCAAAACTTTCTAGAAGTATACTTGCATCTAGGGAAAGTTGCAGAATGTCTCTTTGAGAAAACTAGTTAGTCATCTTGCTCTCAAAAGATTGGAGGGGGGTTGGGGGGTGTCCTCATGTCATGGTTTAACCCCAGTTGGCAACTGAGCCCCACACAGCTGCTCGCTCACTCCCCCCCCGGTGGGATGGGGGAGAGAATCAGAAGGGTAAGAGTGAGAAAACTCATGGGTTGAGCTAAAGACAGTTTAACCGGTAAAGCAAAAGCCACGCACGCAAGCAAAGCAAAACAAGGAATTCATTCACCACTTCCCATCGGCAGGCAGGTGTTCAGCCATCTCCAGGAAAGCAGGGCTCCATCACGGGTAACAGTTACTTGGGAAGACAAACACCATCACTCTGAACATCCCCCCGCCTCCTTCTTCTTCTTCCCCCAGCTTTATAGGCTGAGCATGATGTCGTATGGTCTGGGATATCCCTTAGGTCAGTTGGGGTCAGCTGTCCCAGCTGTGTCCCCTCCCAACTTCTTGCGCAGCCCCAGCCTCCTCACTGGTGGGGTGGGGTGAGAAGCAGAAGAGGTCTTGGCTCTGTGTAAGCACTGCTCAGCAGTAACGAAAACATCCCCAAATTGTCAATGCTGTTTCCAGCACAAATGCAAAACATAGCCCCACACTAGCTACTGTGAATAAAATTAACTCTATCCCAGCCAAAACCAGCACACCTCAGAAAGAAGATCCTCATGTAAAACAAGCCAAATTGTCTAAACACATAAACATCTTGCTTTGAAACCTCATCTCATTTCCTAAAACTATGTTCCTGTTTGTTTTTATTGTGGTTACCATAAAAACAGTATTTGTTCCATCTTGCAATTTTTACTAATAACTGCAGAGTAAGTTGCATGTTAAGTTACCACATCAAGAGTAAAGAAGCCAAGACTGCAAGTTTTGGCATTTTACTGCTGCCAGCCACAAAAATTTAAAACATGCAGAAAGAGAAATACAACTACAATGGGAAAAAAAAAACCAAACAAACTAAAGACAAAGCTCTGTCATTACTTCTTATTAACCTTTAGTTCTATGTCATATCCTTCTTGCAAGTGCCTCAGAGCATTCTTCTTGTTTCCCATTGCTTCTCCTCTGTTTCTCCATCTCCTGGTCTACTAACTCCCAGCAATAATCTCCTTCCTTTATATTCCATTTCACCTTATGTCTTCTCTTGCTTGCTTTCTCACTCCACCAGCTCCAACTGCATCAATTTCATACTTGCATAAGCTACCCAACTGATAACTCCTACCCTCCCTTTTCCTTCCAAACTTAGTGTTTATCAAATTTTTTCACTAGGCTACACCTCCTGCCTAGATCTTTTCTAAGCCTACTACTGCAGACAGTGCTTTTGCTGCCAATATGCTTTACCTTGGTGGGTGCACAGGCTCTGCACCTCTACCCTCCCAGTGTCCAAGCCAAATGTGGGCAGTACGAGCTGCTCCGTTCCCCTCCAAAACATCCAAAAGTTTTTACTGGCTGAAACACCACCTCCCCTTCCTGCAGGCTGTGGAAGGGAAACACTGAGCTATTGTGAAGTTTCCATTCCCAGCAAAGACAACAAGCTTTTCAACCTCAAGTCAAACTGAGAAATCTGCTTCTCACACTAGGGGACAGAAAGTAATGTAGTTGAGAGTCACAAACTAGATAACGACTTTAATTTAATATTGGGATTAGAAAACATAAGAAAAACTACAATTACTAGAAGTTCACGTTTAAAAAAAAGATCAGCCTACCCACAATTTATGGAAACTTCTTTGGTTCAAAAAAGTGGGAATTACTATCTTTTATGAAGTTAATTACAGAGTATAAACAAGGTAACTGATGTCTTTGAACTACCATAGCCTACTCTGAATTTAATAAGTATTTGCTTTCAGTTTTCTGAGAGCTGTTGTTTCAACAGTTTCTTTTGCATTATTGAAAATAATTTTTTTTAAAAAACATAATGCTTATATGATTATTAGGACCATAAATAATACAAAAAACTTTATGAACTCTATAACGTTATATAAACTATTACTGTGCAATTTAACATTTGAGAGACTTTATTTTCAGCATTTCTTTAATTTTCTTCAGACTTCTGACACAAACAGCTTCTCTGACTCATCTGTCTCCCCAGTCTCCTATCATTGCTCTTTTTGCTGACTCACACAGTATCACTCTTCTACTTTAAATCACAAACAATGTTGCTATGCTAATGCCACATACGTAATAACCATCACATTCTTTTCTTTCTTTTATAACTTTGCATAGTCACAAGGTAGTACCATAATATAGGAAAGATTCAAACATCATTGTCCTTTCCTTTGCCTTTTTTATCATCTCTTTGCAATTGAAGATACTTTTAATAATCTCCCTAGTCTTTTGTGGCCATATGAGACAGCAGTATTGCCCAGTGAATTGTAACCAAATAACACATTTCCTTCTTTGTTTTTTGATCTGTTACAAAGGTCTAATTTCTATTTTACCAGAAAAATCTTGGTTGTGAATTAGCAACAGGGATTTCTACTCAGTCATATCTAACTCTGCAGGCAGGTTGTTCCTTCATACCCCATTTCTAGCAATGAGACAGTCCCAAGCTGCTACTATCACATAGAGAATCCTTAGATAAACCTGTCCTGAGTTTAGAGAGAGTTTACATGTTTATCCTGAATAGGTGGAGCTACCACCTTGCTCTGAACAGGGCACGCTTACTGGTTACAAGATAAATCTATACATAGCAACATGACAATTTAGGAAAAAAAAACAACCAAGAATTAGAGAATAAAATAAAGACCCCAGATTAATGACACTTTTTTCTGGATTGGCAGTTGCTCAGCCCAGACGATGCCACAGCAGATCTTCCTGTAGCTCACCAAACTCTGTCTAGAAGAATGGCATTGTACATGATGGCCAGTGCCTCTCTGTACGCCTCAGAGCCCTCCCACCCTGAGACACAAACACACACTCCTTTTCTTGAGGAAAATCAATTCAAGTGTGTTTGTGAAGCACAGCGAGATCCAGAAGGGAGACTTGGCTTTGGCATTGCAATAACCAACTCCTTGGCTTCCTACTGTCTGATGTAAACTACTCTCCCCAGCTAGATAGATCACTTTACAAAACTTGGAGAGAAACTGAAACGTAAGGAACAAGCCTCAAAAGTCAGTAGACTGAATAGAGGCCCATTCAAATTAGATCATTATAAAACACCACCCTCCCTTAACCACCTGAAGAACTTGGATCTTGTTGCTTGCCTGGAGGAGTTCACCACCATCTCTATGATTGCCACCAGCAAACTTTGCCTGGAGAAAGACCAGTAGCCCAAGGGAGACTTTTCTTACAGCACAGCTTTAATGAGGGAAGGGCGGGGGGGAAAAACATATTTATCTCTGAATATTTCAGAACTGTCCACAGCATCTCCAGGTAACTGTGTGAGCCCTAAATCAGCGAGAGATCTGATCCTCTCTTTGGGCAAGATACCACACCTTAGGGGTAGGGGTTAACTACCAGGCAAAAGGAGGTGCAACCTATTGACCTAAGCCATTTGGGCTCCTCTGCATATGAAATAAACTTAAGTACTACTGCATCCAGCCCTACTTCAAAGATCAGCCCTTTGCCTTCCTCTCCCACTAGCACCATTTAAAAGAAAGAAAAGCTCTGTGCCTTTCAGTACCTGCAGAAGGCTGAGATTTGGGGGGTTGATACAGGCATGTCTGATTTTTCATATTAAGGGGAACCTGGAGAGATATATAAAAATGACATCTGGAGCTCTTCCTTCCATGAGCATTCCTTAAGTGTCTGTTAGTGAATCGAATGATTCTATTACAACCCTGTTTGTTGGTGTGATTTTATGTTGTCCCACATGGTTTTATATGTTTGGGTCTTTTTTAACTTACGAACTAAGTTAGATGTATTTTGTCACAGTTGTGCTGTCCCTCAGTGAGACACCCATTGCCTACAATGAAACAACATTGGGCTCTATCTCTGTGCATTAGAAGGTCATATTAACCAATGAATTGTATTGCTTGCTTTTATTCTGCTGAATAAATTGAATATTTTGTTCCATTCTAAAACCTTGGTTTAGAACTTCTCACAGACATGGCAAATTGCTGTGGGATTTTTGTGGCAGCCTGATTAGACCTCTTTTTCCTCGCTTGCACCCTGGTGCATCAGTGCTGTATTTTAACTCTTGTACATGAAGAATCACAGCTGGAGATGAGAGCTGTATGGGCCAGATGCCTCTTGGACTTACTCAGCAAAATGACTACCGACTTCAGTGAGATTTTTGCTCAGTTAATGAATGTAAAAGTGCAACTCTTTATTTTACTATGGTTTCCGTTAGGGCCCTGAATACACAGGCACTTACACATATTCTTAATTTTATGCATATGGACCCTGATTTAGTAAGGTAATCAGGCACATGCTCAACTTAAAATACATGAGTGTTCTCAGTAAAGTCAGTGGAACAATTCGAGTGCATATTAAGTGAATACCTGAGTGTTTCCAAGGTTGAAGCTGATTTTCTTTTTGCAGGTTACAGACACAGAGGTAGGCTTTTAGGACCCTTTCTCTGATTGTGCCACTACAACCTCTAGACAAAGCGAGAAGGAAATCCCATGACTCAACAGGTAAAGGCTGAAAACAACTCTGCAGCGTTAGTGTAAAGTGAATTAAAACTGTCTGAAATCTATCCAAACGATCATAGAAATAGTAGAACATACCCCTATAAAGAGAGTTATGCTTGCCTGTTCCTTGCTCATAAGACAAACATCAAACTGTTTGACCTTAAAAACATTTGACAGGGACAGGAGAGAGCTATCTGTCCAAACCTCCTATCTTCTAGGTTTCTTAGTTTACCACTAGAGATTTCTCGGACTCAGACAACTAACTTTGAAGGCTCATGGCCAAAATTCTGTCCCTGTAAGCAGCACAGGGTAGAGGGATTTTAATGAGAGTAGAGGATCCAGCTTTTCCAAGCCATCCTTCTCAAGGCAGGCTTGTTTGAAAGACCGGGAAGAGCAAGCTCAAAAGCACTCCTACACAATTAACAAATAGCCACAAGCACTTCTTACCACATCCAGTGTCATAAGGACCTGGTGGCCATGTCCTTCAACCTGCCAACACTGTCTGCCATTTCACCTCCCCACATAAGGTCTCCCGTCAGGAAGGCATCTGAAACGCCTCCAGACATTATACTGCGCAAGCACGTGGCAGTTCACAGGCAGAAGTTACCTCTACTGCAAGTTCATGTAGCCAGAGCAGGGCGCAACAGAACCTTGTCCTTTATATCAAAACTAATTATTTTATATATACTTTTAAAACTATCTTTTTCTCTCTCACCACACATACACTGTTAATATAAGATCCTGCTTGTATTAGGCTGGGCTACAGACATCTTTGCATGAGTTTGTGTGAGCTAGGCAACTCATGAGTTACTCTGGATACCCACTGATAGAAACTATCTGAGCACAGGCAATTTTGCACAGCTTAGTCCTTGGACTGCCCCTAGAGATAACCTTCTACCATTGCTATCCTATTCAATCTTTCATGGATAGGTATAAATACATCATTACATTCCTCATTTGAAAAGATTCCAGCTAGAAAATATTTCAATCAAAGAGACTTTGCCAGCATGATGTCATCTCAGAATGCTTTGTTTTCAAGAAGTTACAGTCTATGGTTTTAGATACAGGGATTCTGGGACAAATTCTCCCTGAACTGGGATTGCTTTAGGCTTAGAAAAACCACCCTAAAAGATAAATCCATCCATAAAAGGAATGAGCATAGGAAGATCGTCAGCAACATGCAAGCAGTATGTTAACCTTTACCATAGTCATCACCTGTATGGCTGACATAAGGATGCGGCTGAGACAACAGGGACCTCCCTGGGATTTCTGTGAAAGCCTGCTAAGCAGACTTTGTCCTCACAGCCCCGTAGGATCCCCAACATGGACGTATGCCATTTAGAGCAACATTTAAGCTGTTTTAGCAGTGGAATCCAAGTGGCACACAGTGACTGCTGGAATTGGGAAAGTACTGCGCAATACAGAAGTATTAGGGCAAGAATCTCTACTCAACTTTTTGTTTCCATTCTTTTGAAGCTGTATATAAATACTGCTCTGGAAACTATGTCATTGCTGCCCAGTCATAAACTTACCATGTGAGTCATAGACACCTCCTCAACCTGTCTGGAGAGGAGCAAATATTTCTGCTTTTCTTTGTTATCAAATCTGACACGCTCTTCTAATTAATACCCTATTTGTGAGCTGTTACCAAGTACATCTGGTCAGATGCCATGTCAGCATAGTTTCACAGACTCCAGAAAATTTACTTCTCATTGTCTGGCATGAGAGCACTCTGGTCAATGGAATTACACTGATTTTTAAAAAGTATCAACCTCCAAGTGGAAGCCCTTACAGAAAGCCTAGGAGGCATAAAAATGGATAAAAGTAATCGGAGTTAAGATCACTATATGTCACTTACATGACTATAATCTGTAATAAGCTACTTAAAAAAAATTTAAGAAGGATGAAAATACAATAAAAAAGGTCAACCTATTAATGCCATTAATCAACAATTTAGAGAGAGCATCTCTTCACAAGCAAGGGTGTTGGAGCAAAACTACTGGAATCATTCAGCAAACAATCCTATGGGGAATGATGTACCACAAAGGTAATGAGCCACCTAGTTCTTACTTTCATAATAAAATTCTCCTGCTGTTCTTACAGAAAGACTCTGGGGAATGCAATATCCAGCATGCACACCAAGACTTCAAATACACTCTGCAGAAAGCTAGTTGGCCTTTGGATACCATAGGTCCCTAATGTATAAAATATAGCATCTGTATTTAGAAACGACACACTCCATTATGGGCATTATTTAAAGTTCTATTTGACTTTTTAGAGACTTAGGTACACGCTAAATGCCTTTCTTCACACTACTACTTTTCTGAGCTGAAGAAAAGCGGCGATCATGATTAAAAAAAAGGCTTCAGATGACCAAATAGACACAACAGCTCATTTGACAGCTGCCCGGGACACATCTACATTCCCACCACGAGCACGCTCATCCCCAACGCCTACCACAGAAGGGGTCTGGGAGAAAGGAAAGCATTTAACCTCAAACTTTGGACCCCTTGGTAGGAATCTTACCTGATCTGCTTACCAGTTTTGCTATCCTGAATTTGGGAAGCACTAGAGCCTGGCTAGGTGAGAAGGAAGAAAGGGGTTTGGTGCCTCATGGCAATGCTCAAGGAGGGCACAGCCATGGAAGGACAGTTTAGTCTGATCGTATGTTCGTTTATTGCTAGCTTGCTCCTTCCTTCCTCAGACAATGCAAATAACACTGTTTTAAGACATTTTCTGCTAAGTCGGAACATAAATGATTTACTCCACCACTGCATTTGTTTTCCTGTGTACAGCAGAAGCAACCCCATATGGCAAGTGATTTGTTGTAACAGATGGGAATTTGAAGAACATACCTTCAAAACTTGGGATCCATTATAAACAGGCATCAGTACCTAAGGGACAAGAAGCACCACAAATGTTAGTGAAGGACATCTATTTTTATGTAGGGCATAAATCAAAACCTATTGACAGGAAGGAATTTTGGATCTGTCTTTGCCTGTGTGGCAACTATAATTGGTTAATCATCACTAAAACTTTCATGGCTTCAGGATATGACTACAGTACTTTGTCTATTATTTACACACTTAATTTTAGTGAGGAAAAATATGATACTGCATTACTTTTTAAATGACAGTATAACATAAGTATGCATAGATGTTCATATTTTAAATAAACCCAGAAAGGAATTTTAAAGGTGTACCAAAATCACATACATAAAAATAATATTAGAGCAAATGAGAGAGTAAAAAGGTCATTTGTAGTTGCTGCTTCATTTAACTTTACATAAAATAAGTATATACTTTCTACAAGTAGCATCTGTCATGAGGGACAAAAAGGAAAGAAAGTAAATGTTATTTCTGAACTTAGAAGACAAACATTTTTGATGAGCAAAACAAACATCTGCATTTCACCAATGTCATGTGTAGTTCAGCAGGATTTGGGTCAGTCTAAACGGAAACATTTACTTTACTGCATGCCAACATCTTTTTGTTGCAATTGTAGCACCGCTGAAGTCATACAAATTACGATAAAAGCAAGCTTGTTCTATGTCTCCAAGTCATTTCAGTATAACACGGGTCTGTATTTTATTTCTAACAGTACCAGTGCATCTCAGTACCTTTTGCAGGAAGCCCATTTCCTTGCTTAGAAATCAGCTGTACCAACACTGGCTTGCTGTGCTTGGAGAGGAAGGCTGAAGACTGACTGTCTCTATAAGGCAAAAGCATAATTCCCCAGGAGGGAAGAACTCCACAGTTTCGGTTATAGATGGGAATAAGTAGCATTGCTCACCTGTACTGATTGGATTTTGTGTCCTTCAGACATTTCAGAGACACGTTCAGCTCTAATGGAGAGTGGAATTTGGATTTCAGTAATTTAATAGTCTGACCCAGATTCTTTGTGTGTGCGTGACCCACTGCCTTCAGTCACCACGTGTGGGCACATGAGAATTTATGTAAAACAAGCTTGCAAGATTCAAACCTGACATTTGGTTATTTCACACCTGCCAATACAAAGTAGGCATTTTGTAGCAGTAGAAATTGACTTAAAATGAATAAAAATTACCTAGCTTTAAGCTTAAAAAAAATTATTACTTAGGCATTGCTTAAAAAAATGTATCATGTTTAACACATTATTAGGCCCTGGAAGAAGCAACTACCCTTACGTAAACATTATTATATGCTATTTGTAGGGTGGTGGTTTTTTGGGTTTTGGGTTTTTTTTTAAATCTTCAGTTGACAGGAGACTGCCTGAAAAGAGTGGCTCACCACCGTAAGCCAACAGGGAGTCAAAGCTCTCATTCACATTATTGTCAAATGCAGTGGAAAAGCAAACCCCCTACAAAGTGACTTTTTGGGAGAGGGTTGTGCCAGGCTGCACAGTCTGATTGCAGTACATCGGCTCACGCAGTTATTTTCTTTGACCTGCCAAAGTCAGATTTGAAGTGGCATGGAAAAGAATGGTTCAAGGAAATGAAAGTATAATTGTTCTGTCAATTATATTTCTGACTCTAGCAATCACAGGCACATTGCGAGAAGCAAGTTCTTTGTCCATTTCATTATTTTTCTGTTTTGTTTTCTTCCTGGGAAGGAATAATGATGTCTCATTTGCATAATTCACTATAAGGAAGAAAACCACCTTTTTAATAGGAAACAGTAAATTCTGAATTAGTTTGCTTCATAAATGCTTACCAGTGGTTGCTATGGGATGAATAAGGAGGTCTTGAGGACTATTTGGCAGAGCACTCCATATGAGATGGTTAAGTGTTATTCTCCACAGAACTCTACATCGATGACAGTGACATTATGCTCTCAGGGATAACCTGACACTTAACTCTAACATTTCATAAAAATGATTCATGCATTTCAAATGAATAATGAAGTTTGATTTAAGGAAGAACAAAGCTCAAAAAAATTAAAAATAGAGGCCTTATTGAAACACTGTTTTGAGCAATGTTTTCCTTCACTGAAAATTAGGTTCAAGTAAAGCAATAACAAACTTTCTTTGAAACAGAACACCTTCCTTTTCCAACATTTCCCTTTTCCAAGGAAATCTGGTTTGTTGCCATTTTAAAAAAAAAAAGAAATAATCAAATTTGATCAATTTGAACTCTGCAAAACAGAAACAACTTTGAAATGTTTTTCAGCTACCTCTAACCACACGCAGATACTAGAAAACACAATCAAAATAGTTAATTGCAACTTTCCTTTAGAATGAAACCAAGATTTTAGTGATGATAAAACTGCCTTGGATTAGCAGCAGTTAAGGAAAACCCACAATCACAATGGAGTTTCCTTTCTTCCTTGACTTTTCACACTAGAAACACTTCCCTTCCCTATTTTTAAGCAGCAAAAACCCAACCTCTCGACAATGTATTGTCAAGAGCCTGAGTACAGAGTAACACAAATACAGTAGAAGTTACAACATGGGCTTGGATCCATTCAAGTAGACTGGGGAGTGAACTCTTCTCTCCTGGTCATTTCAAGCCTACCATGGCACTGTGAAGGTGGCAGATTTGATACTGGAAGCGCTGCAGAGCTTTGCCTGAATCTCACCACAAACGCAAATATATTTGCTCATATTGTCTTCTTTTTATAGTCAAGGTGTAGGAATCTGCTTATGTTTTCTCACATTAGGTCACATTAATTTTTGCCATTGACTTCAGCAAATGTATTTCTGGTGTAACGCTTCAGGGGAGGGGTGTGCTTCAGGGCAGGGGGGACTGGGCCAGAGGGAAATTAAACTGCATAAACAGAAATAAAACTTCCTAATTTTGTTCAGATGGTTGCAGAAAATTATCCCGTGCTTCAACAAGTGTTATTTGTGCATTCAGTTACCACTGGTACAGTCCCAGCACACCACATATTGGTTTCCAACTTGAGAAACTCTGATTATAATAACCCTAACTGAACTCAAGGTTTGTTACAAGACCCTGTGCCTTGCACTGGTCCCACTCTGATCTTCTGTAGCTCACTAAGACCACCTCCTTGGATCTCAGTAAAAGGTTTTGTTCTATTGCATGGTAATACCTGATATACTTGATCTGAATGGAGATTTCAAAGTCTTCTCATACAAATGACTAAAATCTAAATAAAAATATAAAATATTTTCTCCCATTTTCTTATTGCTCTTCAAAGGCATTATCTAAATATCCACTAGTTCAGATACTCTAAACCAATAATATGATTTAAGACTATATAGCCCAATGTAGATGCACTGCTGAGTTCATTAGTGAATTATTCTAACTGGCAATGAACAAAATTTTAAACAAGTAATTCCTAAAATTAGTAGCAGACAGATTAAATATATACAGTATCATAAGAACTTCAAGTTCTTAAAATTGGAAGTGCCACTTACTTCTTCCCCCCGGTAGTTGCACATGCCAAGGGCCTCATTTGGATCAACTTCAGCTCTATAATGCATCCGCATTAGCTGTCTCAGCCAGACTGATAAACCACTCCGCTTTATTAAGTTTCTTAGCCATTTCCCAAAACTCACTACTTCGTCTTTTGACAACTATTCTGATTGCTGTAAAAATAGGTCATGCAATTTGTTAATACATACTATTTCCTGCTCATTTTCAATTCAGTACTCTTGGGATTTGCAGGTGAGCCAATGTTACAGGTCATGAAGCATTACCATGGTGGAACACTCCATGCAGCATGAGACCATGCATGGAGATCACTGTACAGGGCTCGTGAAAATTTCATTAGACAACACTATAAGAAGTCCAACTGTAGTTCAGAGTAATTTTAACTGCCAGTTAAAATCTCTTCCCATTACTACCCAAGACAGCCAAGAATTTCTGCTTGGCCATCCCCAAAGAAATTATTGTTATGCTTTCTGGACCAGAGCCAAGCATCAAGAATTGAAGCCCCAAATCTTCCTTATTCTCTACCTTTCCTTACTAAGGATTAAAACCAACAGTCTTGTTTTTACTAGGTATTTCAGTCCAAATTCTTATTTGTTTCAAAATCCTGTTTGAATGCAGCAAGAGCTTATCATGAGGCAGTAAAATGCCTCTTGACCACTAGTTTCCATATTTCTTCCTAGCTTTTGCAGTTCTAATTTGCATCACATTTCCTAAGCCTGATGTCAGATACAACTACACTGTTATGGCCAGCAATGTTTTATGGCTGAGAGGGAGATTTTTTTGCTAATTTCCATCTACCATGGAAAACAGACATAAACAGGAGAATCCTGTATTGCCTATCTACACTTGTTAACAGAATAAATCTCTGCTTCCTTTTCCTCAGAAACCTCACTGAAAACACCCCTTTTTCCCGTCCTTCATACTCTTACTGATTACACAGAATTTACTGAGGTTTTTCTTTTGTGATACCTAACATGTTTATGCCCTGAAAAAACTGGGGGGGGAATCCAAAGAGGACAAGAAGAAACACTACTGCAAATGTTTTCCAGCTCACCTGATCTCATTTAAATTATTTGCCTTCTCATTTGTTGAGACAACTTTGCCCAAGTGCATGAAAAATCTCAGGGCTCACTGACTTTAGCAGCAACTTTCCTAAACATTTCTAATTGCTGCTGCTGTTATTTTAAAGCTTAACAAGTAGCTGAACTCTAATGCCTTTCTCTCCACTAATATAAAACCCACAATTATCTGCCTGTTGGTTTAAGGATTTAAAATTCTTATAAAGTCTTTGCTGTCAACTTTTCACATAACATTTGGGAACAAAATCCCCCCCCCCCCGCCAAAAAATAAAAAACAAATATAGCCTTTATCACCTTCTGCAATGAAGTCAAATGATACAAATACTTTTCGTGCCATCTTTTTTGCACAAATAAGCAAACAGACTGGAGTTCACAGCTCTGTTTCCAGTTCTCCTTTGACACAGGCAGTGCCTGAGACTTACCAGCTGGAAGTCTGCCAGAGCTTTGAATTGTTCCTTCTCCTTCTTCTGGCTTGGCAAGTCAGCACTTGCTATAAGAGGTAACGAACTACAGAAGAGGTTGTTTTCTTCAAAGCCTGAAAAGGCAGGGGAGAGGGCAGCTGTGGGCTTTTGGTAGGTTGGGTTGGGTTTTTCTTTTGTTGTTTGTTTGGGGTTTTGTTTGGGTTTTTTTGTGTTGTGTTTGGTGGGGTTTTTGGTGGGTTTGGGAGGTTTTTTGCACACAATAAGAAAATGACTATTTGTCCCTTGAGCTGATGTTTCTGACCTCCCTTGGGCTCCCTGGCCTTTTTCCTTATTTGTCTTTAAATAAAGAATATGTGTAGCATCAGATAAGAAAGGGAAGAAGGGAACTGACAGAAATTGAAACTTCTCCAAGAAAATCCAATAAACAGGCATTTGTAATGCAGACATTTCTGAGCCACCTTGTTGACCACCATAAAATTCACCTTTATGCTGCAAATCCACCACACCAAAACATCTAAGACATGCCAGCAAACTGAACCACAAAGTAGTTTGTCAACATACCCAAGCTGCTGAAAACTAGCCTAGTAACTGTTATTTATATTTTAAATCTTTGACAGACAAAAAACAAACTTATTTGGTGCAACATATGCAAATGTGCTATCAAATACTAGTGCCTTTCAGATTTCAAAGCACGTACTTTCTTGTGCTGTTTTCCACATAAATCTTGCCTCAAATAAAGGCATCAGTAATTTTTACTTGATTACACTATAATTATTCAAATATCTTTAATTTTATACTCTGGACTAATTTCCATATCCGTTGTTATCATTAAAAGAGATTGTTATAGATAATGTATCTTATGTATTTCCCCTAATTGAAAAATGCAGTGCTTGAACAATAACAGTTATAACAACAACAACATTCCCGTTTAAAGTCTACTTTGGCAATATAGCTGTAATTATTGTACACATAAACTATGGCAAGCCACCCTAATTAATAGCAGAGCAGAAGGACAAGCTTCTGGACAGATAACTTTGTCCTTTTTGCCTGGTTTCTGTTTCTTCACCGTGATCCAATTGACAATGTTGGAACTTAGCCGGGGGCTCACAAAGTAAGCTCATTATTTATAAAACTCTATAATATCCAGGCTATATCCCAAGTAAATTCTGAAGACCCTCCAGAACCAGAAACTGCTCCCCAAAGCTGGACCTTCCAGCAACCAGCGACACCCAGCACAGCCCTGAGTCATGGTGCAGCATCATCTTCTCTGTTAAAAGGTACGCCTTCCCCAAATAACCTTTCTTGTTGGTGGATTCTTGCTGGATATAGAAAGTGAGGAGGGGTAGAACAATTCACCAGAATAAGTGCAGCTAGGAAAAATGAAGACAAGACTTACTTCTTCCCACATCTCCCCCAAAATTTGAAAGAGAACCAAGAAGGAAAATGTCAGACAAAAAGAGTGTATGGAAAAGGTGAGAGAAGTATAAGAAAGGTTAAAAAAATGAGACTGAGACAATAGAGGAAATAGCAGGAAAGGAGGCAAGAAAAAAGAAGGGGAAGATGAACTGTGAGAAAAGGAACCACATGCTGAGAAGAGGAAAACCAAAGGATAGGCAGAGACATAAAAGAATGAAGATGCATGAATTTCATATTTGCCAAACACCAACACGGCTATGAGGAAGAGGTTCAGGTGCCCTGTATTGGAATAAAAGAGAGGGTGGAAATACCAAATGAAATTATTCAAATGAGAAGAAAAAACAGTGTGAATAAAGATGGCATTAAGATTAAAAGCTCTTCAGGGGAAAGATTGTCTTTTCATTGCATGCTTTTGCAGAAGTCAGTAGAATAGGTTTTTTAGCATAACTCTTTTCACCGAGTGCTACTTCAGTGCAAATAATTAATAACAGTCAAAATAATTCATAAGACAGATGAGTTTACAAATGATTTTGTGCAGTTCTCAAGGGTAAGTGCTCCTTTCCCTCAACTCGCTACCCAAAAATCACCAGCGAATCTAGCTGCTTCCCTTGACAGCTCATCTTATCTTTCTCCTTTCCTTATTTCAGCTTGAATTATGGGCCAATTAGTATAGTTTCTACCTTATAAGCAGAGCCAAAGAAACCCCCTACAGTTAGGTCTGTGCTGAAGCTGACTGGATGTTGTGTTGAATTTGTAATGAATACCCTTCTTCCGGCACTCGGCACTGCTTTTTCAAAGCCAAGTATTTTGGATAGGTAAATAACAAATGATGGATTTGTCAAATCTCTGGAACACTGGCATTTTACCATGGATATTGCAGTGTCTGATTACCACACTACAGTGTTAATATCTCTTTTTAAATGTATGGTCTCAAGAAAATGAGTTTCCCTACAATCACATTTGACCATTAACTTATACTTACAAAGTATGGACCAGTTCCAGCAGAGCCTACTCACTCTACCCTCATACTGATGTTGTTCTCTTCCATTCCACACACCGGGCTGATTTTTTAGCAAGAACAAAACCACAGAGAATGAAAGCCCAGAGAGTATTATCTGGTCTGGCTGCAGACACAAGCTATGCTCCGAGCTGCCTGGATGCGAATCCACTCCAGCCTAGAATCATGCATCCATGGCTTTCAGCACATGCCAACAGCCCCACCTTCATCAGGAGCACCAGTGTCAGCAGTGGTCTGCCATGGTCCACCCAGCAGCACTGCGTTTCTGGCAGCAAGCTGTCAGCCCAACATGGGAATGATCCTGTGTATCTGCTATCTGCTGTATTTGTCCGTGTTCCAGCTATCCAACAGCACCGTATGTCGTGAGAAAAGGTAGAATTGGGTAACCTTAGTGTTGAAAGCCTTTTGTTATCCTTCTGAGAGCTCCTTCTAGTTTCTTAATATCTTGATTTCTAAGTGAAAATATCCTTCAGGTGCTATTTCTCAAAAAAAAAAAAAAAAAGGCCCAAAGCCAGACACCAGAGCATATGATCACTTTCTCTTATTGCCCTTTCGAAATACAATAAGTGGACTAGCAAGGATTTCTCTTCTTTTTTTTTTTTTAACAGTCATGCCACTATTGTGCATGTGAATATCTTCCGAAATGCCAGTTGACAGATAGCACTGTTGTATTTCATTAGTGCAATTTTAATTTCTGTAGATGAAATAACTGTAATTGAAATAGAATCAATACAGATTAAAAGGCAGGCAGGCTACTGGACTGATCGTCTCCAAGATCTCTCTCCATCCTTCCTCTGTTGTTACCTATTGACTAAGATGTAAAATTCAAGGCAAAAAATGGAAGGCAGTGGGGATTTGTATTTATAAAAGTAAGTTATTTTGTTCGCCTGTGCATTTTCCAACATTGTGGCCTCTCCATTCTTGAAAAACTGATGGACATATTTTAAGAGAATCAGGGGAAAAAAAAATGAATTCATGTCACCTTTGTACTAGTCTACAACTAATATTTTAGCTTTCTGCTAACTGTAAAGACAGCACATATATACTGTAGATTTTTTTTTTTTTGGCAGAGTTAGAAAAGGGTCTGAAATTTCACTAACTGTGTTTATAAGCAGAAGCCAAAACAGTAGATGGGACATCCATCTGTGGACAGAGAGTTTCCTGAATTCACAGAAACAACTTGAAGAGATTTAGCAGAATGTCACTGTGCTAAAGTTCAGTTGCCACCTCTGCTGTTCTGAGGCCACTGCCACCACAAGTGTTCTTTGGAACTTAATGCATGCATTTTTAAGTCACAGGTTTATTATTTCTAAATAAAACCTCACCACTATCTCTAATGAATGCATTTTTGAGCTAGCAGCAGCTACACTGCAATAGTATGAATTTTTACCAGTGTGCATGCTGATCATGTCTCAGCACATTTGAATGAGCAAGGCTCCCCTGTAATTGCAGTTTTGTTATAAATCCAATAAATAATAATGCAACATGAAATTACATTTGCTCTTTATGCTGTCATATCACATCATAAATTCATATGGAATGATTTGTCTAGGCTCAAACTAAAGGACCCACTCAGCAACCTGCTCTCCAGTTTTTCCCTTCTGTGTTTCTAAATAGTATTCCCTAATACTATTGGGAGAGCTTAAAAATGGGGCGGGGGGGGGGGAGTGTGTTGCCTAGGAGGCAAAATATCCTCACATTTTCATAAAAATAAGTGAAAACAACAAATCTGCATCAACTTTCCTTAAATAACAGCAGTCACACAATGGCAGGCAGCAGTACTCGGAGACAGCTGGTCCTTATTGAAATAAGGAAGGGAAAGAGGAGAATACAGAAATCATCATCCTTAAGTCCTGATATGGTTCATTGTGTAAGTTGTAAATGTCTCTAAATAGCTCCTACAATGCTGGACACAGTTTTAGACAAACCTATGATAGAAAAACATTTCCAACTTTTCCTACATCAAGAGAAATATGATTTGTAGCAGCTTCTGGCTGTACTAACATGAGCTAGTACCACTTATATCCAGCAAGTAATTTATAGTTAAGCCTGACTGACACTTCAAGGAGCACCTTTCAGCAACAGGGAGGAACTGATCGGTTTGAAGAATATTCTTAACACTGGATCGGCTTACTCACTTTCAAAACTACCTTCTGATGCAAACCTCCAGCATGTGATTGATCTGACACTAGGTCCCAACAGTCCTTGACAGCCTCCTGCGTCTACTGTAGGCAGTAAACAGCCCGTTGTCTGCTCTTCAGAGGTTCAGCAATTAACAATTCATTTTATCATGCAATATTAACAGCTGTAATAACAAAGCAAACCTGAGCAGCAGCAATATGGATAACAACAAGGTAAAGAAACAAAACCTGCAACACTCAGAAGACATTTAAAAGGAGCTGGTTTCTTCAGAAAACTAGAAGTGGGTTATTCAGGGGTTAAAATAGGGAGAAGGAAGTAGAAAGGCTGGAGCCAGACAAGCTGCCTCCCCAGGGCAGTTCTGGGCTGAGAAGACACAACTGGTTTGACTACTTTGAAACCAAACACCAAAACACATTTGCATTCAAGGCAAAACAGGCACAGGTACCAACCCTGCAGCTCCCCAACACACATCACCTGGCAGTGGTAAAGGTGCCACATACAGAGACCACCACCTTTACCCAGACCCTGGGGCTGCCTCACTGGCAGTGAGGTTGCCAAAGGGACCCATGGGGGGGGGAAGTGGGAGTAAGAGAGCTTGGCCAGCTGGCTCACTAGATGGGATCGCTTGACCCTTAAGCACAAATCACAAGGGGGAAGGGATTGAACATGCCACAGATGGTCACAAAGGCTTTGCTTATCCCCTGGTTTCTATTGCAACTACATTGACATTTTTCTTTCCAAGTTTGGCAAAGGTTTTAATAAACTATTGATAGGGCAGGATGTTTCTGGTAGTTATCTCTTCAGGCTGAGGAGATAGGAGAAGTGGCCAACTGTCCTCCAATCCAACAAATGCCAGCAACAGGCGAGATCAACTCCTCAGTGGAACAAAAGATGCAAATACAGGGGTTTAATTTTTACATCTAGATATACATATAGGATCACTGCAGGTACAGAAGTGCCTTTTTTCAAAATACAGAGGTCCGATTTCCTCAGCCCACTGTAGAGCTCTACAAGCATTCTCATCTTGTTTCATATCCTGAACTCCTACTGGAAATTATTCGTGCAGGCCAAACTGAATGCAAGTGATCTGCATTGCAGATAAGGGAGGTGAAAGACATGTTTGGGAAGGAAAAGTTTAACTGATTGGCTAATTACTTGACTGAAATACTTGTCTCCAAAGATTATATTATTTAATCCTGTTGACATTGCATGGTGATAGCTGGGGTTTATGCTTTAATCTGTCTGAATTAAAGTGAATAAGTGTGGTGATAAATCTTTAAAAATCAAGCTGGACCTTCTGTCTCACTGATTTTATCTTTCCTTTGGGACTCAATGCTATTTTGAACAGATACTTGCCCTTTTCTCTGAATTCCATATTATACCAAATTCATTACAATGATTGCTATAATCTGTGTAGCCCTAACTGTAAGCCTCTTCAATAAATCTCTTCTGCTTTGTTTCTGCCAGGTTCTGTAATGACATCAGGACACGTAGGAGAGGACTATCTCAAGCAAGACCCAGCCTGTGAGATCACATTGCCCATCCCATCCCTGCTCCAGTTCTGGTAGAGTCAAGGAGCCACGTTATCACTTGCAGTGAAGGCCATAGGAATGATATAAAAGAAAAGGCCCTGACCCAAGGGAGCAACAATCATCTTTGAAAAACCTACAGAGATCATTAATAACTTACTGGTCCAAGATACATGGAAAATGCCAGTTTCCTGGTGCCTGGGAAGGAAGAAAAAGGGAGAGGAATTTTGTGAATACAGTAGGTATTTCACTTGGAAGAAATCAGATACATAAAAAAAATACAGAGTTTAAGAAGGGGAAATCTTAAAATATTTCCCCTGAAAAAGTTAGTTCAGATTTATTTAAATAATTACCAGAGTAACTCAGTTGCCATCAGAAAAGTTATTTAAAATCAGCATTCTAAATCAAATCCTTAAAATGAGACAGAAAGGGTCCTAGTCCTGCAGCATTGCTGCTTAGCCAAAGCATTCAACATTCAAATCAGACTATTAAATGCAAAAGAAAAAGAATAATGCACAGCAATTACTTTTGTTCACCACTTCCAGCTTTGCTCTACAGATATAAAATATACTCAAAACTCTGGCACTGTATTATCTGTTACTGCTTGTTTATAGTGAAATCTTGGATACACTTTCCTAACCATAACTGGGGTGTGGTAGGAAGTTGAGCTTGAGTGACAATGACAGGCTTAAAATTATAAACATAAGATACTTTATAAACAACCAATGCATAAATTTTATCAGGAAACAGTGGGCTGTATACACCTCTCTCTCCTTTGCTGAAGAGATAAATTAGCAGTGCTATTCCTAAACCTTAAAATCAAATAGGTAAGAAATCTTTTTAATTTAGTAATGCCTGAGGCTTTAATATGTGAGATTAAAAGACTTGATTTCTGAGTATTAGAAGAGTATCTAATAAGTAGCACAACTCCGCAAGCCTCTGACTTGGTTTTGCTCTTCCTGACTAACCAATTGCTGCAGTCACTGATCCATGTTTGTTGCACTACGTGTAGAACAGCAAGTGCCTTTTGCCTTGCTGCAAAGTGTGGGAGAAGGAAAAGAGCCTGTGCAGTAAAGGAGTCCATAAACATCCAGTGAGCTTAAAAAGCAGGAATGCCTTCTGCAGTCATGCTGGATGAGTTGGAGACCAAGGGTCTGGTAACTGACTGGTCTGTGCAGCCTTCCCCAGACAAACATATTGTGCCCAAATTCCCAGGAGGAATGGGAAATGAAATTGTTCCTCAAATCATCATTCAAAAAAAGAGAAATCCAAGACCATCTGCAGCAACCTGCATTACACAGCTGTGCAGGCATAATGCTGACCCAGGAAAAAAATGTGGGGACCGCTAGCCAAGGAGCAAAATGGCAAGGAAAGACAGGACATGTCTCCAAGGAACAACCAAGAAATGAAGGCAGGCTCATTCACACGCTGGACAGCCCATTTAGGTACTTCATCCCTATGCTTACTTGCACTGAACACCAAGCATGCCCTTCATCGCCTTATTATTCCTTATTAACTTTGCCCCATTATGCTCTGTGAGAGGAGGATGGTCACCTGTTGAAATATTGCTAATGCTCCAGCTATACTGCATAGCTATTTGCAGGGTCTTCCAAGGAATGAAAAACCAGATGCTTGGGGGAAGGAAGCGCTCCTGCCTGTTCATGAAGGCCACACAGTTCAGTCACATGTCGTTCCTTTTGACAAATTCTAGTGTTGCTTCTAGTCTACAAGACAAAACAGAAGGAAAGAAAATGGTGACTTGTCTTTTATTAAAGGGCTAACTTAAGAGACTTCTCAGATTTTGTTTATTAGGGACATCAGGTATTGATTCTATCTTTATGCAGACAAGACAATCAACAGGCTTCAGAATTTGCCTCAGTAATACTTACACATTGAGAAGTGCACTGGTTGGGTTTTTAAAATATTTTTAGAGTTTTCATAAGAATTCCAGCGTTATAGACTACTGCCTCTTGGCAGCAACTATGCTTACCCTCTGAATCAATCAGACCCTCAACATCTCCAATCAAAAAGTCATTAGACTGTATTGCTGTAGCTCTCTGCTGCTCACCAAGGCTTATTAGCTTGGAGAAAGCCTTGTGCTAATGCAACTACAGAGCTCCCAGTTCAGACAAGGTCTGCATCTGAATGGCTTAAAATGCAAGCAGAGTATAGCTGAAAAAAACCCACACCATATAGGTCTTAAAGGTGCTACATGTGTAAATTAGTCATAAGTACAAAAAAAAAAGCTCATTTTTCGTTCACTTTCCTATATTTTATTAAACAGGACCAGTCTAGCAGGGAAGCACTTTCAGAAAGCACATCAGTCAGCAAATGTGACACTGCCTCTCAGTGAAAGGCCAGGATGATGTTATGGTGCAAATTAACCTCCAATATGGCAAACTAATAACTCCCCAACTCAAAAACAGTCACAGAATTAAAGGCCAAAGACCACAGTAACACCACATATTCTGTACCAGCCCACAAGACATGGCAGATGTACTACTCTGCTCCCTCATAATGTCTGTGCCACAGTGAGACTTTCCAGATAAGACATCATACTCCGTGACCTGTCACTCATAACCACAGTGGTTGCATCAGTGCCTGCTAAACTAAAAGATTTCTATAAAATGACAACAGCAGCTATATTTCCTCTTACAAGAACTAAGCTCACTGCTTCTTCTATGCTTCCACCCCACAGCAGCCTAAAAAGTTAATCTTTGAACTCTGAATGTGAATTTGGATCCCAGTACTCACATTTGCTAAAATAAACACTAAGTGGCCTATGGCTGATTTACCACCAAAATCCAGCAGGCACAAGAAAGTAGGTAGGTCAGCATTAAATTGAATCTGATTGCATTTCCCTGGGTTTCCCAGAAGCATTTTGCTCACATTAACGCTGCATTCAGGAGCCCACAAAAAGGAGAGTTAGAAACACAATTTTAAGAGATTTAAAATATTTATAGACTGTGGTTTCATGAATACAATCAAACCTATTGCACTTTTGGGGCATATCCATTGTTCAGGTCTTCAGCTCTATGAGGACTTTTCCATTATTAACAGGAAGTTTGCAAGTAATTTAATGGTTCTTTTAAACACTATGAGCAAATTGTTGAAGCGAGCCCATATAACCCTGGAAGGAATTTGTGCATGCTTTTCTAGATACAGTTTGACTCTTACCTCCAAAGATGACATGATTTTCTCCTTACTCATCATTTCTGGCTCTAAAGCTCAATTTGTGTAGCTTACTCAGAAATGGAGTAAAAGAGAACATAGAAGAAGCATCTTCTGCAAGGGATTCAAGACTCTGTAGAGCTTTACAACTTCTCTCGATTCCTCAGCATGCGTTTTTCAACATAGCAGCTTCTCAGAAGTTTTCAAAAGTTGGTGGGCACATTTTAAGAGAATCAGAGAAGGAAAACTAATTCATATCATTTTTGCACTGCTCTCTTACCAAGATTTTCTGTTACTGTGATTTCTGCTTATTGTGACCCCAACATAGAGAGGGAGATAGATACATATTTGCAGGGATTTTTTGTTTGTTTAGGGTTTTTTGAGTAAGAGTTGTAAAGGGGATGTAAACAACTCTGCTCATAACCAGAAGTGGTATCCCAGGCTATTCTGTAGAAAGGTGGTCAACAGCATTTTGGCCTCCAATTTCCAGCACCAAATTAACCCTTTCATTTTGTATGAGAAGGGCAGCATCGAGAACAAATAGGCAGACCATTTATCTATCTGTGAAAAAAAGCAGTCCTCTAATTAACTGTAATTAATCATTTCTAAGTGGAAATATAGAAATGTCTTGTCTGGCACTTATTATTAACATCAGGAAATTACTGTTTGGGGGTAGAAAGTAACTGGTCTTAAACTGCAGACATACTATACTAGGAACTGACTGACCTCCTATAGACACAGCTTTAAACAGCTCTTGTTTCTGACAGGAGGCAAAGGTGCTAAACCCCACTTTGTCAGATGCTGCAATAATCATGGGTGACAAGGATTGCACTTCTCCATTTACAGGGATTAAGCAAAGTCACGGCTTCCCTAAAAATTTAGTTCTGTTTTCAGAAGTGTTTACAAGGACAGGGGAGGTATTATAGAAACACGTATCAAATTCAACTGATTTCTTCAGCAAAAAAATACAGAACCCGGATTTTAGAAATAAAAATATACAATTTTTTTTAAAATGTTAGCTTCAGAGCATATAAAATTACATCATTTAATTTCAACCCAAAGGAACCCTCAAGATCTAAGCATTTCTGTAGCTAAAAGAAAAGCCCATTGCACCATCTGCTGGACACTCTTTTAAACCAAGTTCTGAAAGAGACAACAAACACTCTACAGGTACAGGCTGCTTATTTCAGACCCTGAGCTCAGGCAGAAGCCCTGTGTCAAAATGCAGTAACTGCAAGCCTATAAAACCATTCTGAGCTTCAGGATTTCTGCTAAAAGGTAGAAGAGAAGCTGCAGTTTACCAACACCAAAGGTAATGCTTCTGAGCACTTTCTGTTTTGATATGACAGCCTAGTAAAAAGGACAAGCAAGCTCTCCAAACCGCATTCAGCCATCCATCTGCAAAGATGATGACTGGCTTGCAGCAGGTTTTGTTTTGGGTTTGGTTTTTTTGTTGGTTTTTTTTTTTAAAAAACAATTGCCGTATTTCCTACTGCTGCAAACATTTCTGCATCTCTGAGGTTTGTACATGCAGCTTTTACCAATGGGCAGCGTATCTAATAGATGGCACATATAAACATTTTTTGCATAGGTTTTAAAATCTGAAATTGTTCAAATCTAGGTGTTTATGAAATGAATTTTAGAAGTTCACTGGCAGGTCTAGGAGAATTTATATAAACTTTTAGTATGACTGTGTCACAAAAAATCCTGGGTCCTAAAAAAAAATTAATCTAATCCTCAAACCCCACAGATAATTGAACCCCCACAGGATCCTCTGTGTGAATACTAACTGGGCTGTATGGCTATACAGCCATATATAGGTTTTAACCACAAAACTGGTTTTAACCACAAAACCCATACATGGCTCAAAAGCCTGAGTCCTGACACAGTGATACACTACATCAATCTACCCAAAATGCTCAAACATCCTATTTTAAAAAGGACAGCAGGGAAGAAGGGGAAGAGGAGTATTATACTTTTACATTTAAATTTATCTGGCTGTTACATTTTGTTTAGCATTTCATTTCAGACATAACTTTTCAGCTGACAGAAGTGATGATCGCACTTTGAATTCCATAAAAACATGCCTCTCACCTGCTTGTTCATTTTATGCCTTTTCTGTCCCTGAATGCTTTATCAGCAAGTCTGAAAAGACATGAAGTAATTACTATATTCACAGGTTTTACATTTAAATTTGGACCTTTGAGAAGCAGGCATTAAAAGTTAACACAATCAATGAAGATGAGGAGCAAAAAAAAAAAAACCTGCTTAAGAACCCCCAAAGACCACACCATAAAGACTGAATTTCCCTGTAAAACAATTTAGGCATCACAGCAATTGATGCTACCGATAAAGCAGTGATGGTTGGCATGTTTGGAATTTCATGCAACATTTCTTCCTTGTATTTGTCTTTCTTGTCCCTAACACAGTGGTCAGGGACACAAATAAAGTCAGTTTCTGCTCAAACACCGCATTATTCTCCTTCTAGACTATGGGGAAGTCACACTTTCATCAAAACCACAGGTATAAAATTCAATAGCTCTGTATACTACTGGCCAAATAAATAATTGAACAGTACTATCTTACACCATTTTTCAGTGACAGTAGTACCTGAAAGCTGCATTTCCATTGCTCTTGGTGAGAGGGGCTCTGAACAGGGAGAAGAGCATCCTGCCTGGCAATCCTAGGCTATTCTAGAAGATATCACTGAAATAATCTGTTGCAGCCCCAGCCTGTAATTTTATTCACCTATAATTCAGCTGACACCATTGCCCTGGATTCCTCCTCCTTGTTAGAAATTAAAATGGCTGAAGTCAAACATGAAATACTACACTATTTCAAAAATCTGTTTGGGAATTCAAAACACAGGGACAACTGGACCCTGCAATACCTCTTATGCCCTACTGACACTTTAAAATCCTTTCCTCCCTTCAGTCTCAGCAGTAAAACCAGCTTTAAAACATTCCTGTATTTTTAATGTAGTTGACTGATTTCTGCTGAGTGTCTTTACTCTCTCCTCCCCTCCTCCTTCAGTTGCACCAAGTTCCCAGGCAAAGAGAACTTAGAGCAAGAAGTACCCAGGAAAAAACAAAATCCTAGCTCACTCTGCCTCATGCAGACAAGGCAGGCATGAAAATCATCCTTAAAATTCAAGTTTCCATAATTTTTCAAGTGCCCCCTTTAAAAACTCCCTAGTAATCAAATTGTTCCTAGATCTGCTGAACCTATTAAGAAACACCTCTGTGAGCAGAAACAAGACCTCTCTGCCAACTGCTTTATCTCAGTGAAGAATTTGTTAGGTACGGGTCCTAACTGGCTTATCCATAATTTAGTCCTGACACCAGCTACATACGTGGACGTCTCCAGAGGCTGAAAGACTCTCCTGCCGTTGCAAGCACAAAACAGCTTCCAGGGTTTACAAGACTGAGGGCACTCAGAAGGGATTTGGACATCCAACCAAAATTGTACAGCAATGAATCAGCAGTCTGTAAGTGCAGGACCTCCAGGAAATAAACTGGAGAGAAATACGAGTGATTATCGTTTCAAGCATCTTTATCCTGACATCCCTTACATGTATATCAGACTACATGGGTACAGCTTAGACACTAATATGATCCAGGTAGACATCATAGCCAGACAGAATAAAATACCAAGTAGTTTTGGCTGTTCTGAGCTGACAAAGCATCGGTTTGGGCTTATTAAGTACTCAGCTAGGAGGCTGGAGAACTGGGCTCCCCGTTCCTCCTACTGACTTCACGCCCTAAAACAAAAGTATTAAGTACACAACGTATTTCATTAGAATAGACATCATTGTGGATATAGGTATAAAAAGCCCTACTTGACTCTCAGCATGCAGCACTGCTGCTGGAAGACAAATTTAAAGCTAAGGATAATGGGGAATTACACAGAATTACAGCTCTACCACACATAAGTGCATCCCTAACTGCCCAGGAGAGACTTGAGTACCAAACACTGCCCAGCTATCTGGAAAAAAGAGATACTCATTTTCTCTCACATTTGCTCTGGCTGCTTGCGAAGAGTTTGCATGCAATTTCCACAAGGATTTCCAGACTTTCCAGTCTTCCTATGTTTTTATATATATATAAATTTATTAAAAATGTTTATATATATATATATATATAAAAATAAAATTTCAGTGCACTCAGTAAGGTGTTTGGAGTGTGATCAGCACAGACCTGAAGGGGAGCCAGCTTCCAGAGATCGCAATACATGCAAAAGAGACCCATGGTGTTTAAAGATGAAGGATGAAGTCCAGCTACTTCAGGTAAGTCTGCATTTAGCTGTAATTCACTATTGGACTTCAATATATACATAATATACACACATATGTATGATACATATATAAAGTGTTTTTAAACACAGAAACAGTATTTTTAGTAGCAGAAGAAGAATTGCTCATCAGCTGAAATCTTCCAAAGAAAAAGTTATACTCAAAGGCATCCAAAGACCATTGAAATAATGACAAATCTCAAAGAAATTCCAGGAGAAGATGTACCAAGTACTCTGTCCCCAGGAGGGAAAGGCAGGTTTGGACCCTGTTGCCTTGCCAGGGCATGCCCGTATTGCCACAGTCTTGGCAAATGGCCAACAACCAGAGCCATTGTTTCAACCCTTTCAGTCATGCTTTGGTTATCTCTAACCTAGGGGAACCTCACACACAAATAGGTTGAAGAATGATGCAGACAGGAGGTAGTATCACTAGAACAATGTAGCTGATGCAATGCCATTTTCCATGCAGCAAATGGTAGCTATTTTTTTGCCAACTCACAGACATTTGGATAAGACAGCTTATTCTGTCTTGTGATATAAAGCCATTTCTAATCACCCGCTAAAGCGTGGTAAAACAATCAATGCAATTAAGATTAATTACTCTGTTAGCATGAAAAAGTGTCCCAGACCTTTATATTATAGCTTAAGAACACCAAAGAAAAATAGCTACTCAAGAATCCTCTCCAGAGAACAAAAACTTCCCTTTTCTCATCCAGCAAAACAAAACAAAACAAAGAAACAAACCAATTTACTTCCTTCCAGAAATGGCTTCCTATACTGCCATTACTTAATCCTCAAGGTGACCTGATTTAGGCTGAAAGTACCAATAGATTACCAATAGAAGGAAGGAATAAAAATAGCACAGAAATGGTATGTGCTGTTCTCTTGAGACTCACGAACACAAAGGACAAGGACAAAATCTTCCTGACGGTTCAAGGAAAAAAGAAAAGATAAAAGAAGGAAAAGAGTAGCAGAATCCTCCACTCTCCAAACTATAAACTTCCATCCTCCCAAAAAGCCGGGTCTTGTCAACAGATAGGCTTCCCTTTCTTTAACAGAAACTCTAGCCAGATTTTAAATTAACCTTAAGAAAGGGTCATTTTCTATACTTTTGCTGGAGCATGGGAAGGAATTATGAATCATTTTGGAAAATTAGCAGCATAGTCTAAATTTTTCATATTTAGATCAGGAAACAAACATACTAAAAAAATGCCTAGAAGTAATCCCTCCCCCAGAAACCCCTTCTGTTGAAGCTAAAAGTTCCTTTTAGAATATCCAGCACATAGTTTGCACATTGCACATTTTTAATCTACATTACTGAGGTGGGGTTTTATTTTTCCCCAAGTGTTTGTTTGTATTATCTTAAGGAACACAACACCCATAGTGGCTATCACTTGTTGAAAGTCTCTACCAGAACCACTGAAGTCAAGAAGCAGCAACAACTGTGACGTTGTCAGTAGTTTAATATCTGGTTTGTTTTGGTTTCCAGAAGACTACACTTCCTCTAGTATCACAGAGAAGAAGACGACAGAATAGGAAGCCAAAAGAGACAGCTGGAAACAGACCCCTTGTGCTTCTCAAATGTAAGGTGTATAGTCATCAAAGAACCAATTTTTTTGCTGCTACACAGCCAAAAAGGTAGGTCAGAGCACAAAGGCAATATGGTAAGATCTGGTTTTCACTCTCATTTTTCACAAGTAGGAGCTTATCTCACCCTCGTGTGCACAACATGCTCCAGGAAAGGCATATGGTGCTCTTGATCTCCAGCAGTGAAAGACGGTACATGTCGTAAGCTATTGCTCCCACCTGTCACCTTAAATTATACAATGACCATAGCAGAATTTGATTCATGCACGGGTAGAGGAGTCTGAGCGTTAGGGGTAGCTCTGTGTAAATCCCCCAGGGAAAGTCTGATAGAGAATTATAGGCAAACACAGCCCTACCTTAAGTAGCTGAACTTTGTCCTTCATCTTTAAACACCATGAGTCTCCTGACCATGTAAGTAGGACCTTGAGAAACTGGCTCTCCTGCAAAACAAATCCATGCTGATCACATTCCCAACACCTGACTGAGCACCCTGCTATGGCCCACAACTAACCATGTATAGCTGTTGGTGACAGTGCATCCAGTGCAGAAAAGGTACTGACAGATGCCAAGTTTCTGTATATGTACAGCACTCTGCCCACTCATTGTCTGAACTCAATTTAAAAAAAAATACTTGCCACAGCTATACCAACAAAATAGGATTTACAAAATACAGAAACATGTATGTACTTACCTGCATATGATTGCACTGAAAAGCACTTAGTTCTGTGTTAAATGCATTAAAGGATTACAGGTTTGCATTTAGACATCTTGCAGAACTTGTGAGCCAGCATAATCATTCAAGGAGAAGCCTAGAAGGAAACAGTAGGACATTCCACCTTTGCTTTCTCTTTCGCAGTGTTTTTACAAAACAGAAAACAATCCTTTCAGAACATCCTGAAATCCAAAACCACCTAACTTCCCTAAGGATTAAATCAGCTTTTAGATATGTATACACTGTTCACTCTGCTTTTCATAAATATCTAGGAGGATAACAGCCCTTAGTAAGGGGTTTTAACTATGTTTAGACCAGGTTTTGCAAAGTAGAGTGCAAGTTCAGAGTAAAACCTATTCTGAGATCTAATTTTTCAGATAGTGGGTTTGATTCTCATCTTATTTGCAGCAATAATTCCACAAATGCCACTTTGCTCCACTGATTTGTGAAACAAGTTCAGAGACTTCAGAACAGGTTTTCAAACAGATGAACATGAATCCTGCACAATGCCTTCATGTCAACACTGAGTGGAGTACTTCTCCACTAATTACAAGAAAGCTTGGTAAGTCAAACCAGATGAAAGTTACGCTACTAAGGAAATTATATTTGCATGAAGCTTTTCGTTTGTTTGTGGAATTTCACAGCTATCCAGATCACAGGTATTTTTAATACAGACAGATATGTACATCAAGAGTAGGAAGGATGAGCCTCAAAGATGTGTTCACAGCTGGCACACACTAACGCTTCCATCCTGCTGTGGTCTTCTACCCTACTTGCTTAAATCACCAACTTTAGAAGACAAACAAGAAGCACACAAAATGGAACCCTTCCAAATTGCCACTTCTTCAAAAACAACTGCTGCTGATGAAGCCTGATCCAAAAGACCATTTAAAATTAAAATCTGAGTGTAACAGATCAACCTCTGCATACTACAGGTAAAATAGATGTATATATACACCTTTTACTTTTTCATTTATCATTATGTACTGCTTCAGTTTACAATAAAAAAAAACCACAGCGTGTATCATCAGCACATTCTCATCAGGAGAATTTAAGGCTATACTCAGGAGAGAGAAAAATGTAGTCAAATGACAGACTTTGGCAAGGCAAGCTGTGGTGAACACCATTATTGTATGTCAAGTTGGTACAGCTCCGGCTACCCACCCTGCAGGCTGCGGTGCCGCTGGGGCAGAGAGGATGCACAGACCCTTTCCCAGGGCAGAGCTTTGGTTCACCACTGATCAAAATGCAGGACTACAAGCTAGATAATGTCTGCTGCAGGAACAGAAACACTCTGCCGAAGGGTAGTAACGTCTCAAACTGCTACAACTGTTCATTGAGTGAGCATGAGCCCTAAATCTTTACACTGTATCTCAAGGATTAGTCCAGCTTTACCACTATGTTGTCTGACAGGTTAAATCACCTCTTTACACCCATCCCTTCTGTTCCTCTCATGCATTTTGATTTTTGCCATTGGTGGAGGGATAGTGGATCCCTCAGTCTGTTTTAGTCTATAGCCCCTACTATAACAAAAAAAATTATTTCTCAGTGACAGTTATCACAAAAGCAAATATGCAGCCAACAAAATGAGTGATTATCCCAATATGAATATATGAATAATTGTTCGTTTGGTGCTTTTAAGTAGGACTGCTTAGAAATTACAATAGTCACAACTAAAAATCAGAAAGCATATGTATTTGCAATCTAGTTGCCAGGATTGCTACTGAGTAAGAGTCAGTAGCCATTAAATTCTCCTCACAGATCCTCTGTTTAAGTTACCTTCTGGCATCAGTGAATTTGCACCACAAGAAGCTTCCTGAAAGCAGGAACAGGCTTCTCAGCCAGCTTTTTTTTTTTCTTACTGTTCCAGGAGTTACTAAAAATTTAGAGTTTAATGCCTTCTCAGTCATTGCTCTATTACCCAACATGAATTGTATCTACTTCTTTTACTCGCAGGTTTCTTTGTAGAAGGGAGGAAATTTGGTCAAAAAATAACCTGCGTATGAATTCCTGCTCTTTGGTATGCAGCTAAGTCCCTGAGTGTGATAAAGAAATAACTAAGAGAAATTCAGCCATAAATCTGTTATTTCATGGAGTTATATATACCCAATTCCTTAGCAGTTACAAAAGTTTATATTTTATTTTAACTGGAAGGGCAGCAAAATTCAGAATAGCACCATGGGTATTTGTTCTTTGAATTGGGAGGGGGGAACCTATAGAGAACTACTAATTTTATTCCAGGCAGTATCTACTGTGTTTCTTTTTCCTTAAACACACAGAAACAAAAATAAATGGCCCCACTGGCCAGTAGTTTTCCTCTTTTCTAAGGAACTCAGAGACTAATATGTCACTTTCAGACAAAAGAGACTTGGGCTGCAGGCTTTTTCAACACACAGAAAATTACTCTGTTACTTCTGGGATTTTGTTAAGAAGGCAGCCTGCCTCTTTCTATTACTCTCTTCTTTTTTTCAAAACACTCAAACAAGCAAACAATTAGCTCAATGGGCTACTGATTACAGTCTCTTTGGAAGGAGTGAAGCATGAGCTCTTCAGCTGGAGAGTGATAGACCTGAAACCTCCAATAAATACCAAAAAGGACAGGGGAAGACTGTTTCATCACCAACAGCCCTCTCCTGAGGTCTTTCTGTAGCTAGTGTCTCTACCTCAAAAAGGCCAACACACACAAAAATCCTGGTGACAAATCTCTTCTTCACATGTAAGTATTTCTAACCACAATGAAACTAAACAGCAAAATTCCTTTTTGTCTCTGCCACCACGCCCACCTCAGTACTTTTTGTGCCAAATTTAACCAGCTAGCAAAAAGGTGTTCAAAGCTTATTTTTCAAGTTGGTTTTTTTTTTTTTTTTCCCTTCAGACTCCACCATTGCTGTTGGAAAAATTACTCTTGCCAGATTGCTGTGCTGCTTCAGGGCTCTCCTCTCCTGTTTGACAGAGGCCTGAGGCTACAGTCTGAGTGCTCACTCTTTGCTGCTCGCTTCAAGACTCCAACAAGCTCTTAGTTTAAAGTGTGACCGCAGATGTGGGCAGTGATGTACTCCTTGTGAATGCTGTTTGGAAAATAAGAGTCTCAACACTAAGATTTTACCCACTGTCTCCCAGTGTGGTGGGTTGACCCTGGCTGGATGCCAGGTTCCCACCAAAGCCCTTCTATCACTCCCCCTCCTCAGCTGGACAGGGGAGAGAAAATATAACAAAGAGCTTGTGGGTTGAGATAAGGACAGGAGAGATCACTCACCAATTACCATCACAGGCAAAACAGACTCAGCTTGGGGAAAATTAACTCAATTTATTACAAATCAACCAGAGTAGGGTAATAAGAAATAAAACCAAATCTTAAAACACCTTCCCTCCACCCCTCCCTTCTTCCCAGGGACAACTTCACTCCCAGATTCTCTACCAACCCCCCTCCACAGCGGCACAGGGGGACAGGGAATAGGGTTTACGGTCAGTTCATCACACGTTATTTTCTGCCGCTTCATCCTCCTCAGGGGCAGGACTCATCACATTCTTCCCCTGCTCCAACGTGGGGTCCCTCCCACAGGAGACAGTCCTCCACAAACTTCTCCAACGTGGGTCCTTCCCACGGGCTGCAGTTCTTCAGAAACTGCTCCAGCATGGGTCCCTTCCACGGCGTGCAGTCCTTCAGGAGCACCCTGCTCCAGCGTGGGTCCCCCACGGGGTCACAAGTCCTACCAGAAAAACCTGCTCTGTGGGCTCCTCTCTCCACAGATCCGCAGGTCCTGCCAGGAGCCTGCTCCAGCGTGGGCTTCCCACGGGGTCACAGCCTCCTTTGGGTACCCACGTGCTCTGGCATGGGGTCCTCCATGGGCTGCAGGTGGGTATCTGCTCCACCATGGACCTCCATGGGCTGCAGGGGGACAGCCTGCCTCACCATGGTCTTCCCCACGGGCTGCAGGGGAATCTCTGCTCCGGCGCCTGGAGCACCTCCTCCCCCTCCTTCTTCACTGACCTTGGTGTCTGCAGGGTTGTTTCTCTTACATGTTCTCACTCCTCTCTCTGGCTGCCGTTTCCGTCGGTCCCAACTTTTTTTTGTCCTTCTTAAAAATGTTATCAGAGAGGCATTACCACTACCGCTGATTGACTCGGCCTTGGCCGCCAGCGGGTCCGTCTCAGAGCCGGCTGGTATTAGCTCTGTCGGACACAGGGGAAGCTTCCAGCAGCTTCTTACAGAAGCCACCCCTGTAACCCCCCCCTGCTACCAAAACCTTACCACACAAAGCCAATACACCCAGTTCAAAGGATCCCCAGAACAGAAGCAACCTATAGACCCAGCAATGAATAGCATTTTCATAGAACAGCAAGTATGAAACACATTACATCATATCATGGAGAAATTTTCTTAGATGAAACTGATACAGATCCCTCAACTATCATTTAAAAAAAAAAAGGACTGAAAGACCTTCAGTCTGCCCAATAAACAAGCAACACCCAAGTTCTTATCTACTTTGCCTGGAGAAAAAAGTAAGCTGTAACTCCTGGATTTTGCATTTATGATTCTGAAAAATTTAGGGATTAAGTCACCCTGTGAAGAAGAAACTCATTCATCTCAAAGTTTAAAACTGAGGAAGGTTCCACCTTCACCAGGGTGAGTATATGCCAAAATACTTAAAATCAGAACACCCAGTTTTGCTGTGGGTTATTACAGTGAAAAATTCTGAAGGGAAGATACCCACCACCAGTGCTTTAATCTCTTTTGCAAATTGCTGTCCCTACACATGCCCAATACCCTCTCATCCGCCCCCAGTTCCTGTACAGATTGGTGGGAGAGTACATATGGAAAGGAGTTCACTCAATCTTCACACACTACACAGAGTCCTTACCTAAACAAATTAACACCACAAACCATTTGGCCAGTTCAGCCAATGGGAAAGCTACGGATGTTATAAAATGAAAAAGAATGAGCCCAGTGCACCTGCCTGGTGGCAGGTCACAGCAGATTCAATTTCAGTAATAGCAAGAGTATTTTAGACTTAGATTAAGAGGCTTTCATGGCCTCTATATTTGCAGCAGAGAACACGGGGTGAATTGATTAACAGTCTTCATCAAACAGTAGGTAGTACAGCAAACAAAAGAGTAGATAACCTCAATTTTAAAGCTGATTGTTTTTCCTGGCCTTATTATAAGCTAGTTACTCCTAATCTGGAAAAATCATGAGATCATTTGATGTCAAACTTTAACAAGAATGCCTTATAGTACTCATCTATTTAAAAATTTAATAAAGTTTAACTAAAATCTGTCTGTCTGTTTTCTGCACCCATGCTTCTGCAGAGCAAGCATTTGGATGTCCATTCGCATGCATAAGATGGGAAAATGAGCTTTGAAAAGAGTAACTATGGGATTGCATCTACCACCATTCTGAATAAATTCCAAGTTTGCAGTAGCTGGAGTTTGTTATCTTAACTTTATTGCGCAAAACATCTATACAGCTTTGCTATTCTTGTTAACCCTTGATATTCTCTGACACAGCACTGACTGAACTGGCTATATGTACCACATCCTCTGCTCTTTATTAGCAATCCAAGAGAAGACTAAGGGCTCTTCACCATGGATACACTGAGAAGCTCAGTTTTATTGCTCACATTGCAACAAAATGAGAATTTTACTCTATAAGCAATAGTGACACAAGTATGACTGTTTACTTCTATCAGTTAAGTACCTCAGAATTCCTGGCATCTATCACTGCAAGGTTTTGGTCTTCTGAAACACATGAGTGCTTACAGCTGTTGAGCTCAGATACTTTGTTGTAACTTAATCAATTATATTGTCTTCACAGCTCTTCAGGGCATGGTGTTCGTAAAAACAGGCAAACACATCATACATAAAGAACAGGCGAGTTCTGCAGCACACAGCCTAGTCTTTGGTAACACTCAGTATCTTTGGTCCATGACACAGAAAGCTCTTATCTCGCTCCAGGTCAAGGAAAAGCATCCTGAAGGTCATTAGCACTACATTTCTGAAGTTCAAGTATCCTATCACTGGCAAACACAGTAGCTAAACAGTGATCACAGTGCAGTACAATAATCAGTAACATTCATAAGAACCCAACTAAACCTTTAATTCCTTCTCAAACAAAAGGAGGGAGGAGTCTGATTATTTTAGGATTCATAGCAAAAGTTGCTGAACTATTTCTGAAAATTCTCAAAAGGCAATTCAGACACAGACTTCATACAAGGGAGAAGTTTTGTTAGCACTTTTTGTGGTTTAACCCCAGCCAGCAACTAAGCACCGTGCAGCCACTCACACACTTCCCCCCCACACCCAGTGGGATGGGGGAGAGAATCGTAAAGAAAAAGGTAAAACTTGTGGGTTGAGATAAGAACAATTTAATAGAACAGAAGGGAAGAAACTAATAACAATAACAAAATGACAATACTAATAAAAGGATTGGAATATACAAAACAAGTGATGCTCAATGCAATTGCTCACCACTCGCCAACCAATGCCCAGTTAGTCCCTGAGCAGCAGTCCCCCCAGGCCAACTCCCCCTAGTTTATATACTAGATGTGACATCACATGGTATGGAATACCCCTTTGGCCACTTTGGGTCAGGTGCCCTGGCCGTGTCCCCTCCCAAATTCTTGTGTCCCTCCAGCCTTCTTGCTGGCTGGGCATGAGAATCCAAAAAACCCTTGACTTAGTCTAAACTCTGCCTAGCAACAACTGAAAACATCCGTGTGTTATCAACATTCTTCTCATACTGAACCCAAAACACAATACTATACCAGCAATTAGAAAGAAAATTAACTCTATCCCAGCTGAAACCAGGACAGCACTTCTAGAAGTTACTCTGAATTTTACAGAATCAGATCCTAAAGCAAAGTCCTACGGCAAAAGATAAGGGATTTCTTTCCTCCATTGTAAATAAATCCATATTGTTCACTGGGTCCCTGCAGAGATGCTGTAACCAGCCATGTTTAGTTCATATTTTTAGTTTTCACAGTTCTCCCTACAGCTTTTCTGACAAGCTTGTCACATTTTCAAGAAGCACCTCAAAAGGCAAGCCTTATTTATTATAACTTATCATAATTCCATCCAATGCAATGGAGCTGCCTTGAATGGCACAGATGAAAATTCTCCAGTTTTATCGGGTCTGCTTTCCTATTATACTTTATACTCTATTTATACTATAATATTATAGTATTATCTTCAGCATGCCATGTGTAAAAGCATATAGATAAGTTGTCTTTTATCCAGTTTCTTTGATGCTTTTCTACCAAAGCAGAAAATTAACTCCTCTAAGAAACTGTATTGCTCTAACTTTTTCAAGCCTACAGTTCATACAAGTTTGTTTCTTTCACCTGTAACAGCAAGAAACTTAGGAACTACATAACCAATTTACTAGTGTTAGTGCCATACAGAAGCAACACAAACTCCAACCTGAGTAAATAGTTCTGCAAGGTCATCCCACCAAATACATCTCAAAATGGAACATGGGTACCCTGGACTAGGAGACAGAATAATGTATTTTTTCATCTCAGAATTCACTTCCCCCCCACCCAAGACAAAGTACCAAAACTGCAACTATAAACATTTAAGTACAGCTGTCCTTACAGCTCTGACAACAGCCTCTACTCACTCAGTTGTATTACTCTAGTGTAATCTGCATATTCTTTAATATGACTTTCTTTTAACCTGTGCATTTATTATATTTTTGTACATAATCAAGCCATTTTTAGTCAAGCTGGCAGTAGAAGTGGAATGTGAAGTAAATTGGTTTTCAAAGCCACTATGACACACCAAAAACAGTAGGGGAAAAAATGGTAGTAAAGTGCAGCCTTGTAAGATTTTGCTTCATCAGAAATAAAGAAAAATAGTGGCTGTTAATAAAAATGCCAAGTGAACTGATGTTTCATTAAAGCAAAAAAATTCCAGCAGCTCAAAAAACAAATTTAGCTCTTAAGACACCACATATTCACTGTTTACTATTGCCATAGATAAAGGCTAAAATAAGTCCACAGTCTGGTTGTCTGTATATATATTTATTAAATCTAAGGCAGCTACTTTGGGATGTCAGTGTCCTTTAGAAAGCTACAACAAAAACAATTACCCTATTTTAAAACAAAGTTACTTGAAAACCAAGGAGCACAATAAATAACAAACTTCATAGCCCATAATCTCAATCTAAAGACAAGTTATTCTGGAAATTGAAGACATTTACCTCTGGACTACTTGCCTAAATCAGAGGCTTTGTTTGTGAAGCATGGATTCTCAGTTTACCTACAATGTATTTTTTGCATTGTTTGAAAGACACTGGCACATGGAGTAGTTGTTTCAGAAAAAGAAACCAAACCTAAGAAAGTAAAAAAGGCATGGGATAGGATAAAAGATTATGTTACATTGCTCTAATTCTGGGCTACAGGCTAGCATAAAGAAGTGCTGAAAGGCAGTATTTTAATATGGTTAAAAACGACAGCTATAGCTTTCTTTGACCTGTTTCCAGGCTGCTCAGTACAGTCCATTCTTTATTCATGAAGCAGGTCACCTTTTCCTCCAGTTGAATAAAAGCTTACAGGTCAATTTATGGACTTCCATGAAAGCTTTATATCAGTAGTGTTTCTAGTTGTGCTAGAAACTTCCAGGACAGGGACACCCTTACAGAGCCATGATAAGACCCTTTGATCTCATGGATTTATGTATTTGGTTGGTAAACTGTTAACACTAAACTACTATTATAGGAATCAGAAATTACATCACCAAGCTTTGAAAAATAAACCCGAAAAAAATCAAGTAAACCCCATTGTGCTAGGAAGATACGGTATGCAGTAAGATGTACTGTATACACAGAGCGTTTCAGATTCTTTCCCGACATAGTCCATCACACTTCCACTCTAGCTTTCAGGTTTCTTAAACACGTTTTGGGTTAGGACTAACCATTCCACAAGGAATAGGCTCATAAAATAGCAGCAATTAATATGAAAAGGGAAAGCATGAAATTAAAATTTGCAGTCATCTCTCACATCTTCATAGCTTACCTCTCAATTTTCTAAGTCCTCCTTTCCCAGTAAAGGGACTTTTTCCCCTCTTGTCTACACATAAATTATACACATATTATGCATGTAATTATGCACATAAATTATAATGATTAAATAATTCTAATTGCACTATCTGCTTCAAAAAGACAGATACTCTGTTAAGTATGCGTGCTCTCTCTTCGTGTAAGCAAAGTATTTCTCTGCTCTGGAATTACCTATAAACAGCTTGAAGTTGTATTGTCAAGTGAGAGAATGGTGTGAGAAAAATGGAAAAAGTTTGCAGCTGATTTCACTCACACATAGCAAACAGGTTTACTTTAAAGCAGATGGGTAAAAGTTTGTTCAAGCAATCCTTTTTCATGCTTTAACGTTTACCAAAAAAGTTACTTATGCCTGGGAAATACTATTGAACTCCTCCCAGCCACATACATAACTGAGACATGGCTCCTATTACAGAGAGAGGGAGACATGTACAGGCTACATTCTTCGTTAAAAGGTTGCCTGTTAACCTACTTTGGGTCACAACTACTTATTTTAGATGCTTTCAGATGATGGAAGTATGATTGTCACACAGCATGATTTTCTCTGTATGTTTCCCAACTAAAGCTTCATATCAAATATTCCGGAAACATATCCATTTACTTCTCCCGCACCCCGTTTTACCGAACACTTTGTGATCTCTAATCCATCTTGGATTTCGATAGTTATTCACAAAGCCATTTAGCAAGAGCAATGGCAAATCTCTACTTTTAGAGCTTGCAGATCCAATTTCCCCATAGAGCACAGTCAGCAGTGTAGGAGGACTCCAGGGGTCAAACCCTGATCACACAGGAGTCAGTGTTTTACCAATTATTAGTTTCAATGGTGGCAGAATTTCTTGGTCTATTTAAAAAAACCACTGTAAGAGTCTGAGAAAAGCAGAAATTCCAGGAAATAAATATTGCTGGAAATTAAAGCCCTTTTTTCTCTTTCCCTTCATTTTACATTTGAAACATTTTACTTTTTATAATGCTACCCCCTTTACCCTATATCATGACTACTTTTGTCAAACAGTATTGTTATAACCAATAGGATTTATGTGGGGCCATAACTTTGCTGGTAAGCACAAGAAAAAGTTGGTCTTCCAAAGATAAGTCAAAAAAATCTTAACACTTTATTCCATACTGATCTGTTATAGAGCACAAATTCTTTGAATTGTTTTCAACCTCACAGAATACATTTTAGAGATACCACTTTGTATTTTAAGAAACACACAAGACTTTTGTTTAGCGATCATTTTCCTTACAACATCACAAATGAAGACTGCCACTTTTCTAAATGGATAATTGTTGACAAGAGCCATTTAAGCTGTCACACATGCTAATAAATAGCCATGCACTCTGCAGGCATTTGGAAAATAAAAAAATAGATGAAAATGCTTTTAAGCTATAGAAGAAGCTGAGCTGTGTAAATGGGAATAGCTTGTTTCCAAGAGCAGGGCAGTGCTCTAAATAAGAGTACTGCCAGCCCACACACACAGTGGGACAATTACATACTGCGGTGAAAGCGAGGAGTTCAAAGGTGGTATCAAGCCCTCAAGAACAACTGGAACTCTGCTGATGCAGCTTTCTTTGCTTTAAAGCATATTCTGAAAAACTGACCTACAAGAGTTCTTGAAGCAGCTACTGGTACTGAAAATTTCTATCCATTTTTATTGTCTGCTGCTGCCAAGGTGTCGTGGTTTAACCCCAGCCAGCAACTAAGCACCACGCAGCCGCTCACTCACTCCCCCCCATCCAGTGGGATGGGGGAGAAAATCAGGAAAAGAAGTAAAACTCCTGGGTTGAGATAAGAACAATTTAATAGAACAGAAAAGAAGAAACTAATAATGATAATGATAACACTAATAAAATGACAACAGTAGTAATAAAAGGATTGAAATGTACAAATGACGCACAGGGCAATTGCTCACCACCCGCCGACCGACACCCAGCCAGTCCCCGAGCGGCGAATCCCTGCCCCCCACTTCCCAGTTCCTAAACTAGATGGGACGTCACATGGTATGGAATACACTGTTGGCCAGTTTGGGTCAGGTGCCCTGGCTGGGCATGAGAAGCTGAAAAATCCTTGACTATAGTCTAAATACTACTGAGCAACAACTGAAAACATCAGTGTTATCAACATTCTTCCCATACTGAACTCAAAACATAGCACTGTACCAGCTACTAGGAAGACAGTTAACTCTATCCCAGCTGAAACCAGGACATAAGGAATGCATCAACTCAAAATAAAAATGCCACACAATACGTCCTTCAGCATAAAATCCCTAATTGTTACTAATAACAAGTACCTTTATTATTCACAGGAATTTTCATTCCGATGCTTTTAAACTGAAGAGGGTTAACGTGCCAAAGTGTCCTCAGTTTCTTTTTTAAAATTTTGATTCTTAAAGCTCACTGTTTTCAGCTGATGAATGTACAGTAACAGTTTTCATTTTCAGAGCCAACATTAGTTTGCTGCACCATTGGTTGAAATCCAAGCATTTAGTCAAGCTTGTTTCCCCTCACTGCCTGGCTTAGCACACGTAATGAGAATTACATCTTTCACATTCATGCCAACTTGAATACATTAGATGCAAGAATAACAGACTCAGCACTATATCAAGATAGACAGCACTGCAGAAAATAATCCAATGCATTCTTCCCAGGTGGCATTCCAATTCCAAACATTAAAATTAATGAACCATAAGGACCTAATGATAGAATAGAGTTTGCTTCTACAGCCTAACATTGCTTAGTTTAAACTCTTGCAGGGTGCATTTTAAAAAGTATACCTTGAGAACGTATCCTGTTCCATACAGGTTACGTATTGTCATAACATTGCTTAAATCATCTTTGCTTTCTGCAATCTGAATGCAAGGTGACCAAAAAAACCACTGGAATTTCAACATAAACTGCTATCTTTTTGCTAATTTCCCCTAAAGACTGCAATCAAATCTCTGCTTTATGTACATTATTTTGCAAACATATTTTCATATCCAAAAACTACAAAATAACAGGTCAATTTTGCACATGAATGCATGTAAGCATATGCAATTTTGCACTGTATTACTAGTACAGTTAGTACAGTAAGCACAAATAATTAAAAATATTTTTATATATTTTCTTGTTATCAAAAAGTTATATTTCAGTTTAACATTTCTGATAGTTTTTTTCTATTCAGCAAGGCATTGATGTATGTATAAGGTAGACTCTAGGCTGCCTGTGAAGCCTACACATAAGACAACACTATTTAAACACATCTTCTAGATGGAATATATCCCTGAATAATTTGCTAAATGGGGATACCGTAAGAACTTACATATTCCTTCCTTGAACTGGGACCCTCATCCTCAGACTGACTGAACATGAACCTGAACTGATCATTGCCAAGAAACAATGTTATCCAACACTGTTGTCACACTGTTCTACAGGGTATGTTTAAACAAGAAATAATGAAATAGTTGAGCAGTACTCAACAGTTCATTTCAATAGTACTGATGTATAAAATACCCCAAAGATTTTATTTATTAGTACAAGAATAAATTCAAAGAAAACCCTCAATGAAATTACATAGCAAGACACAAAAACACTGCATTTTAATAACCAAAAACATTCAGTGGAAATAACTGAAACAGTGCTGGGTGGTCAATTTGCTGTCTCCCCATGACAACCCTCCTTGCAACTCATAATGGTCCCAGTGCCACCTTCCTCCCCTTTTTTTGTAACTTTTTTCTCTTCCATTCCATCAAATCTAGATACTCCACTGCCCACAGTGCCTTGCTCTGGGTGCCTCTGTGCCTTGCTCCCTTGCAAGCCCAGTGCCAGGACACCTTACTAGTTTCAGCACAGCATGAACATGTGGAAGCCAGCTCCATCCCTGAACTGTATTAACACAAGGTGACACTGGAACTAGTAATCCCTGGTGGACAAAGGTACTCTCGCAAAACCAGCCTAATACAGTATTTGCAAACTGGTTAAGCCAGACATGAGATAGCAGAACATAAATCATTATTTTGAATTATAGGTTTTCCATTTTCTTGAACACAAAAATATTTTAAAATTTAATAAATTAACGCTTTATTTTGATAAACTTACTTTGTATTTCCATGAATAGAAGGATTCCCTTTCCAGCACTAGAAGGACAGCCAGTTAAGGAATGAGCTGTTCAACTGCATTATGTGACATGGGACAACCTGACAGACTAGTCAGGTGAGCACCACTTTACTTTTCTCCAGTAAGGCTGTGTCTGCTAGAGAAGGATTTACAAGTGGAAATTACAATCAATTATGAATTAATCAATCAAACACCTGACTTCTGATTTGGGCCAAAAGCAGATTTCCCATTTTAAAACAACATAATACATTTTGTATTTCAAACATTAATAATACTGTGAAAGTTTCCTTGATTTTGCTAATACAAAAACAGAGGGTTTATGACTATCACCATAAAATAAGACCACAAAAACAAACTGATTGTTCCTTTCTTTTAAGTCAGCTTGACACAGAATTTGTAAACCAACATCAGATAACCTACCTGTTGCTCTACCTTAGGAGGTTTTTTGTTTTTGTTTACTGTAACACCCTTACCGAAGGAGTCATCCTGTAAAAGTACTCAGTCCTTTGAAGAACTAGGTTCCGTGTGCCCTCACAGTAATGCAGAAGCAAAACAAGAGCTTACGCTGCCAACATCTGATGAAAGAAAATATAAATCTAAATGACATCATGTCCTGGGTTCAGCTGGGATAAAGTTAATTTTTACAGTAACCTGGGAGGTGGGGGGCATAGCCGGGGCAGCTGACCTGAACTAGCCAAGGAGCTATTCCATACCATGTGACATCATGCTCAGTATACAAATGGGGAGCGGGCCGGGGGGTGGTCTCGACTTTCGGTGCGGGGAAGCGCCAGAGCGTCGGGTCCCAGGTGGTGAGCAGTTGCACTGTGCATCACTCTTTTTGTATACTCGTTCATTAGTACCGTTGTTGTTGTTGTAATTTCTTTGTGTAGTTCCAGTAAACTGCCTTCATCTCAACCCTCAAGGTTCCAGGGTTTTTTTCTTTTCTCTCCTCCGTCTCCCCCCTATCCCACTGGAGGGGGGCGGGAAGAGTGAGCGAGCGGCCGCGTGGTCCTTTGTTACCGGCTGGGCTGAAACCACGACACATCACTAATCTTATCACACTATAAAGGGGTAGATGCACACACAGTTTAGATTACTTAGCTCAATTTTGTAGAAAGTTAGTTTGTTTCAACACAACAGCAAATATCCTAATCATCACTCCCATGCCAATCTACTTCCAATTCTTTTTCTATTTTTTAAACAGAATGTTAGTTTCAGTTTGATTCAATTCTTTCTTTCTTCTAAATGATATAGGACCTGCAGTCCCAAATCAATCTAATATCACTGCTATTAATAGGACCTAAATCTTGAAGTCAATACAGTATTTTTAGAGTACACTGACATTTTTGAAGTCACTATCACACACAAAGTGACATCCTTTTCTCCCTCATATTTCTAGTTGGTAGAAGCAAGACTAATGTGTCTGACCAGAAAATGCCAAGGGCAAAATGTGCAAGTGTAGGCACTCAGTAAGACCACCCCAAACTGATGCCTCAAGCCCTAGTGTCGTTTTTACATCTCACAAAGTTCTTTCTCATCCTGGGAACCTTTTGCCAAGATCTTTGTTCAAAACCAAGCTACCAGTAGGGAGACCACATGAAATCTAACAAAAATCTTAGCTGCAGTAACCACTTTTGAGATCCCAGTTTGGATCAATACCCGAGACAGTCTCTTGCGCTGCTTCAAAACACCAGGTCATGAGCTCATTACTTTTTGCAATCATCTCTGCCAACTTTCAAACCCACATGGCCTCTCCAGAGGTCAAGGCCTGCAAAGCCTATGATACACATACACACTTTGCTTCTTGTACAGGCTATACAGAAGATACATTCTTTCCTACTGACAAGATGCTAATTTTAAGCTTATACTCCTTATCCTTGGGAAGAAAATACATATAGTAATCCATAAAGATGACTAAAAACTGAGGGGGGGGGGGGGGGGAAGAATGGAAAAATTGATGTATCACTTCTATGTGTCACGGAAATCTCAGTCCACCAAAACATTCCTACCAAACTTACATTTTCAAAAAATTAATAAATCTTTTATGCAAATATTGGGATATATACTAGTTTTGTCAGGTAGCTTGGGCATTTAAATCTCCATCTGACAGGGCCTCTGGTGGGAGGGAAAAAACTAAGCTTTCTTTCCCCTCTCTTAGAGAAGCTGTACTATGCAGTTAATACTTCAGATACAGGAGTATTTCTTCCCCTCTCTCCTTTGTGTAACACAAGATTTCTTTGTTCTCTTTTATTGAGAGATTTCTATTGTTTCTGCATGAGAGCAGGACTTAACTGTCATGTACGTAATATCTGCTACTGGTCCATGACACACCGACCCCCCTTTGCTATTTCTATTCTCTTCTTTGCTATTATTCCACAAAAACAGCTGCATTGCAGTGACAACACTTGTGTACCACTCTTGATTTTTAGCTGATAAGAGGTGCTATAGCATTTTAAGATGGCAAAGTGAAATAACACGCGAGGGCACTATTTCTACCCCTCTCAACAAACTTGGCTTCCTGTTTGCAAATACAGAGCAAGCACAAAAGCAGGGGGGAAAAGGGGAGCAGGCATTTCCATCTCTGTATGTTTATGCAGCAAAAGAAAAGGTGCACTAATACAGCCTTAACCACTTTTCTAGCAGAAGCTACCCAACACTGAGTTCTCTTAAAAAAAATTTGCTAGTTCCATAGTGACATTAGCAAGAAGCGAAGAATTCTATTACAGTGCTCAAACCAGACTTTAGTCTGCATGTGTTCTGCTGCTCTGGATCTACCATGTAACCCTGAAATCAGTCATTTAATCTTTCAGTTCATCAGTTTCCTTATCTATAAAATGAAGACCCCAATTTCCATCAATCTCACATTTCCAGGTTCTAAGTTCTGCAAGGCAGTATCTACTTCTTCCAAAGCATCTATATAGTGCTTACAAAAGGCACTATGACAAGAATGGTAGTCTAAAACCAATACGATAGCACAGGCGCCAGAACAAATATTTCTGTGTTCCAGGTCTCAGACAATCATGCAGGATTTGAGACATTTAAGTTATCAGAAGATTCTCAGGACTTCTGCTGCGGACAATCTTCAGCAAGTAAGAGATGAGATCCCTGGGTTCTAGACAGAGATTCTCCTGCAAGAGCCAGATCCGTTCCACTTAATAGTGAAACTCTGGAAACAGACACTTTTATGGTATCCTAAAGCTTCTATAGCCATCATCTTTTATACGATTTGCTATTCCCATACTTTTTCTCCGTGCATGGTATAGATCACACAACTTACTGCCTAGAATCTTGGCAGTTAAAACGTATAAAAAGAATTCACTGGTTTATCATACGAATTGCCAAGTATTGGTGTCTCTTCATATTGTGGAAGGCTTTTCCTGCTGTGCCAAGGTCAACCTGAGATACAACAAGAACAGATATGATCAGTGAATCTCTCAACACTGACATAACACAAAAGGAAAAAAGGCTTCGTATGACCACTGAAGTACCCTTAAGGAGGGGGTAAAGGCAGTGCAATGGTGGGCTACATTTTCCACTGTAGAACGTTTATTTGTATTCCACAGAAAGCAAAACTATTTCTTTTGAACTTGAGCATGCAATAAATTGGGAAGAAAACTGTTGGGATAGAAATAATGGGTAGGATTGAAAATAGTGATCAAGAGGGAATCATGATCAACCATTCACAACAATAGCATGCAGGTTACTAACAGATGCTCTTCTATTTTTTGCACATAGCTGTAAGAAAAGATGATCATATTTAATCCCAATATACATGAAGCTCTAGATCCTGTCTAGGCAAGCACTCTGACCTAATATGCCAGATCAGGTTGCTGCTTGAATTTGCTGCAGTAAGCCATATTAATTTCTTTTTCTTTTAAAATGGCTAGTTTTATATTCTCTTTGTATTACTGAATACAAAGAACATCTACACCATTAGCTCTAACAGTGCTGGGCTGCTGTTGCAACAAACAAAAACAACAAACACAAATCCCAAACAACACTTCCACCCCAAAACCAAAAAGTATTTCATGTCAATGTTAAGACAACTTAAGAGGCAGTGAAAACTTGAGGCTTTCTTCCATTAGCTTGTGAGCTGCATAAAAGTTTACCCTACTTTTACTGAATTTTCTTTGTTGTCATTAGTACATTTGTTTGTATGAGGTTAAGTTAATAAAATGTATCCGCAATTCATTTAACACAAATTCATCAACTGTTTAAGTCCTGCCATTATATAACATAACATTATATAACATAACATAGAGATTTCAATTTTAAGATTCCCACTGACTTTAGGAGACAAAAGTTTGAGAAGACATTCTTATGATCAAAAACACGTAATATGAAATATAATATTGTAAGACTTCAGAAAAGAACAATTAGATTTGCAGTTGAAGTAAAATTAATTTTTGGCTCTTCGTGGCTTCAGAGAACAATTACAATATACTTCATAACTGGAATTTCAAATGCAGTTAACAGTAAGTGATCTGGTCAATGATCAGTCCTACCCAAGAAAACACTACTTGCAAATAAGTAAGTTTGGGGGTTTGGTTTTGTTTTATTTTTTAAAGAGTAACAGTTTTCTACTATTGACTAACTTCTGTGGTAGTATTCCTCAGGTTTTTAATAACAGATCTTCAAGAACTCCTTCCTGCCATCACACCACATCTTCAGGTTTTTTCTGCCTTGCATGCATTGTAAAAAAAAAAAAAGTCTTTTAAATTATATCCATAAAATCCATAAATTATTGCACAAGTTTACAATATATGATTTTTATATATATATAATTAGAGGAAAAAACCCTAATCTTATGGGGAGCATCATTCCTGCTCAGTAACAATATTTGACACTGGTAGCTCAAATTTCAGTAGGCTAAAATACTGGTGCAGAAATACTGCTGCAAGGAAGCTTGTAGAGCTTTGGTATATTTTTTAAGGAGAGAAATAGTGGTTTTACATCCGAACAACAGCTAGCATAATCTCATTTCTTTCAGTTCTATAACAAAGCTGGCACATCTTTCAGTGGAACTGACCCCTGCCAGTTCACAATGCAGAATTTTTGAGAGAGGAGACAGAAAAATCTAGCAGAACCTAACACAGATTGTAGAATCAAATCCCTACACAGAATTTTTTTCCAGCTCAAATAGTTCATACAAACTACGTGCATAGCTGTTCCCAGTCCATCCTACAGGGACTCAAATGTCGCTAATTCCAAATGGTCAAAGAATGATAACCAGAAAAATCACTTCTAGTTGTTAAAGAAATCCTTCATCCAGCAAATAAAGACCTGGCACAGAATGCCACTGAAGAACATTTGAGGTAGAGAAAGCATTTCTTCCACTACAAGCATTTACAGCATTGCTATGTCGACCATATTTTAAGCGCTTCCCTCTTAACACAGTGCAGAGGTGGCAGTTTTTTCAGAAACAGAGGTGGCAATTTTTATCATGCTACTTTAATTGCACAAAAAAAAGGACAGAAGAATAATACTGAGAAAATGCTACTAAACTATTTCTTACTCTTCATGCTGTGATAGGTCTGAAAGCAAATGAAAAATTTATGTAACCTTGTTTTTTTCATGTGAGGTGTTAAGGTTCAGACATAAGTGCACCATTGTTATAGTTGTGTGTCGAATTTAAGTCAGAGTTTTAAACTTTTAAACTTTTCAAACGCCTCTGAAATGGCAGAAGATATCAGTACATAAGCTTCCAATACCTGTTATATTTTACAGTAGTTTGGTGATAAATATTTGTACAGTAGAAAAGTTTCCCAATCACTTTTTCAGACTCTTCTTCCTGCCTTACCAATTTTGTTTTATTTTTGAATATATAATTATACTTCACCTGGTCTTTGCCTCATTATGTATTCCATCAATGATACCCTGACTAGCTGGTATACACACATAACATTTCTCAAGGTTCATTATAGACCATCTAGAGTCAGATGCCGCAAGTCTCCTAGAAATAAAGAAGCTATGCAGCTACTCCTGCATCACATGTTGATATGCTACTACAGCTTTAATTCATCCAAATAAACTTGTTTTCATCTCCTGGGGCATGGAATGCCAGCTGGCACCACTGTACCGCAACTAGTAATAAGTTATAACATGTACTACTGCCATAGTTGTAGTGCCAGGAGTTGGACTCTATGATCCTTATGGGTCCCTTTCAGCTTGAGATATTCTATGATTCTCTTTCAGGACCTTTTCCAGTGCCAACTCTATACAGAGCTGGAAAAAAAAAAAACCAAAACATTTCAAGACTCAACTAGTAAGTCGCTCAGCAAGGATTAAGTGGTCAAAGCTGAAAAGACAGTCATTATCACTACCATTACCTACTCCATTAAAATACTAATATTGGAGTTAATCATTGTATATCTATTAGGCTAGTTGTCTCCATAACAAAATAATTAAACACACATTTTAAATCCTTAATTATGCAACTGTCTGTGAACAACATTAAATTTTAGAAAGATGTTTTAAGCCTTTAAGTCAACATATACATTAATCCTATCCCATTCCTACGATCTACCTGGAGTGAAAGCTGTTTGATACTTCTCATTCTAATGAGATACCACATTTGCTAAAAACTGGAAAGCTGGCACGTCTAAATAAGTGCACAGGAATAACAATTAATGTCTTTTTTTTTTCCAATTTAGCATTAGCAAGAACAAAACCTACACTATTCAATATATATGCAAGCTCCATTGTTAATGCAGTCATCTGGAAAAACTAATGTAATTAATATTAGACTGTTGTCTAGCCTGCATATATGGTTGACGTTTGTGCAATTTTTACTTTATGACCTTGAATCTGCAAATGAACATTTTCATATGTTCACGAGCACAATTCAATTACAAAGAAACTGTAGTATCTAAAAATCAATAGCCCATTATAGTATCCTATGATGGACAATTTTAACTGTATTTCATCTACTGAAATGTGATACTACATGCTATCATATTGCATGCTTGCAAAATATTGCAGGCCTTCACTCAGTTTGACTGAAGTCAGCAGCATGATCTTATCCAGCAGTGCAATCCTACACAATAAACAAATCAAATTTGCAAGCTTTAAAAAGAAGTTAAAAGCACTCAGGGAGAAAACCCACTAAGTCAAAGTACTTGCCAGCTGAGAAAGCATGCTGTGCAAGAAAAGTTGGTTATTTTGCAGCAAAGACCTTTTTTTTTTTTTTTAAAGCAGACATTTAATTACAGTTTTATGACTTTATGGAAGCAAGATCTGACTTCTGTTGCAGTCTGGATTGCTGAGCATTTTCGAGCAGGAGACTGGAAACTGACACTAGTTGAATTAATAATGTATGTTATTAATATATTAAAGATCTAAACAGTTTAATAAATTCATTTCACAGTGCTTTATGTCATGACAGCCACTGTTGCAACCATGATTCTTTCAAGCCAGGTATATATTTACCTGCCAGGAGGAAATGGGAGTTTTGGCAAAAGAACAACGACCAGTTAGCATACTAGAACTCAAAAAAAACCTCCCCAGTCTGGGTTCCAACTAAAATATTCAGCTACAGCACTTTACCTGATAACCAGTTTTGGACTATCTTCAGGTTTCAAAACAAATAGTCTATTAATAATAACTGGATAATCCACGCTACAGAACTACCATTTCCAAGATCTCCACAGACACCCATTTGTGACGTTATCCTTGCTTCATGTATTCAAAGTTACTTTCTTAATACCAGGGGTTTGGAAAGATCCTTGAAAAAGAAAACAGCATTTTTTGGAATTTAATTCTGCAACAAGGGACAGATTCTCACAGAACACACAGGGCTCCAAAGGCAGCTAAACAAGATGCTAATTAGGTGGCTGACATACACAATAGAAAGGAAAAAAAAAAATCACCAAAAAAGTTCTGTATTTTTCATATTGAAAATTCTGTTAACCCCTACAATGAAAGAGATGTTCGTAAACCGATTTCTGCAGTGAACTATACCAAAATCTGATGTGATAAACAATTGAGCAAAATAAAACAATGACTGTTCAGAGCAATTCCTTACTTTCATACTGCTTCTAATCAGAAAAGTCTCCAACTTCACACACAAAAGGACTGTAATGAACAAAAACCAGCACTTCATCTACACAGACCAGAATTTTGGGGTCACTTTAACTGCATCTGCTTACATCAGCAATAAAATATTTAAGCTGAAAGCTCACTTACAAGACTGAAGAACTTGAAGAAGAATCAAGGTATTTGATGACATTATATAGACCATAAGAATTTACAGCTTCTCAGACATGCTCTTGATTTAAACATGAGTTTTACTCGCAGAAAAGTGGAAAATATTACTTTGTTGATAGAAGCACAGTTAATATGCATTACACAAAAACGTACTTGAGTCAAAGGATTCTTTAATAGAAGGCCAAACACATTTTACGAAGTTATTAATTATGCATTCATTTTTAAAGGTAACTTCACCAGCTGAACTCTAATTTATAAAGACTAACAGAAGTTTGACAGTCAGTACTGTTTGCATTTTGATACTTAGAGAGACACACCACATCAAAAGAACACCTTTTACTCTTGTCCAAACAGTTAAAAAAAGGCATTACCACAAAGCCATGAAGTTGCCCAAGGACTGATGTTTTTACTAGAGATCTAGAATATTTATTCCAGAGCCTTCTCACCTGCAGTCTGAAATTCAGTAAACCAACTCCTGATTCCAAGTTGGTTGTCAGCCAGTTTGTTTTGTTTTCACTCAACAACAGAACAGCTTACGACTTCTAAACATATTTAAGCAGTACATTTTTGCAGACTCATCCATGGTGTAGTCATCTACAGTCAAATTAAAGAAAACTGATGCAAGCCTTGTATTTTTAGACAAGTACTCAGCCTATCAGAAAAAAGGCAATTATGTTCATACAAAATGGATATTGTGGTATATTCTGCTAAAATAACATTTGGTCAATTTATTCATCTCAAAATGGAGATGAGTGAATACTGGTAAGATTTTAAATAAAGTTTAAGAACCATTTCATTGAAGCAACATTTAGAAATCTGAATTACTCCCAAATTAAGATATTTAATAAACTCATCTTTGTCCTTTCTTCTTTTATTACAAAAACAGTTCATCTAAGAGACATTTGAGCACTGCTACTTTCTCACAGTATTGTTTATGCACTAATGAAAGCATAATTAAGATACCATATTCCATTCAGTATTAGTTAAACCTCTCATTAAAGTTCTGAAGAACAGCCACAGGGTGGCGGTAGATGCCTACAACTTGAAATAAGAGGCAGACACGACATACTCTAAGATTTGACCTTCATTTTCTGGTACATAAATATACATGGATTACCCAAATAAATATCACTCACTTTGAAAGTTACTAGAAAGCTAAATTGAGGAGGGGCTGGAGGGAAAACAGAGGACAAAAATAAACACTGTCTCCAAGTTATAAAAGTCTTTACCAAAAAAGAAGTTAAAATTGTAGTGAAATTACCATTGAAACAATACAACAAGTCCTTCTAGAATTTAAAACTGTGCAGCTCTATATACTAAGAGAAGTGAACTGGATCCCTGAGTAACATGCTTGTGATGGAGGCAGACAACAGAAAATAAGTATTGATGAGTTTTATTTTAAACTAAAGCCATAATCCTATGAAAAATGTAGTCCGCAGTCTTACAAGAAACTCTGTACAACTGAAACCAGAACTGAGTTTCATTAATATGTTACACACCACTAGCTGAAGTCCATAACTTTGGTTTTAATGTAAATCATATCTAACCACAGCTGAAGAAGAATCCTTCCTTATTGCAAAGCAGCAGGTACATAGTTAACGAATGGAAAGAATTGGATTTTTAAATGCAATGCTACCTAACAACAGTCGCTAGCCTTGAAAAGGTTTACTTGAAGACCTTCCAAGTGTTTCAGAGATTCTTCACGCATGTACTGCTCAATATCCTCTACCCTTTCACACATGGCCCCTGTACACTTATATAATTAAGAATGGTATTATCAGGAACACATTGCAACAAAGCTGTGCAGTGGTTTGTGCAGCATGGGACTGTAATGTTCTTGTATTTTGTAAGCCCAAACCATTGATACCAGGGTTTAACTAGCACTCAACACTAAGACAACATAGTAAGTCTTACCAGCAGTCTTTACCAGCAAAGCCATATAAAAATAATTTCTTAATTACACTGTCCAGAAGTACACAGATTTACGTGTTCCAAGATTTCTTCTCCTATTTACTACATTCAGACCAAAGTAAACAACATCTGCTGCTCCCAAGTGCTTTTACTCTAAGGAAGCTGCAATGACCTATTAGTAAAATCATTCCTAAAGCTATGAGAAACAAGAGACTAAGGTAAACAACTGGGAAAAAAAACACAACTTAGCAGAGTTTTAAATCTGGTACTTATTGGTAAAACAGGTAAGCCAAACTACTGACTTTGGCTCCAACTTCTGTATTTAGCTTCAGACTTACTTGATCCGAGTTTTATCTTATTCTTCATCACTTCACTAAACTAAATCCTATACACATCATTACAAGTCTGAAGTGCACCAAAAGTGTATTTGCAAAGCAACTAGCAAAACAAAAATTTAGCTGAACTATGTATTTTCTTTCTGAAGTCATCTGCATGACAAATTTTTTTCACCAAGAAAAAGCCAGATGTATTCTGAGAAAACACATTCAGATATTAATTAGGTTTGAGCAGCTCCCTCTGATCAAAAGCAAATGGATGAGTAGCAACCAATATTCCAAAAGCATCAGCCAGCAAATACAGTAAAATGCATCTCAAAAATCTCTGAATCTGCCTGCATGTAGGTTAATTCTAAAGCATACAATGAAGCACAAAGTACCTTGAGGTAGAAACCTGACTTCTCACTAAGTGCTTTGGGGATTTTACTCAGGACTACCTCTAGCTTAACCCTGTAAACTGGATCCCCATTAGCATCTGAGGGACATAAGGCATGGTCCTGGACTAATCTTTCAATCTAATTTCATCAGAGAAGTGCAGCTGAAGAACTTTGAGACCACACTGCAGTGTGAAGCAAAGCACGGAAATGGAATGACTGGATATTCACCTGACCAACACACTGTTGACCCAAACTAAAATGCTGATGTTGACCCACACTAACACAGCCACAAAATAAAAAAAAAAATAATAGTTGCACGTAATTTCCCCCAAAAATTGCTCTCTCCCCAGGTGAAAGAGACCTTTATCTCAAAGACTATGAGCTTACATGACACACATGATTACCTGAGAGGCTCACCTCCAAAAGAAAACTTCAAGGCAGGGGCAAGTTCAATTAAAAAAAAAAAAATCATCATTCAGCCAATACCTTAGACAAAATCTCTTAGACGAGTCTTGAAATGAAAGCAGCTCTGGCCACTGACACATTGCATTTTTCTATTCAGCTACTTCAACTCAACATTTTATAGCTTAGAATACTAGTTTGCTACCTGTTAAGTACACACTGCTACAAAATACCCATGGAGACAACATTTAAACATTAGTTAGTTTTAACGCTGGTTGGTACTACTTCAGCAAAGATCAGCAGCATCTACTCTGCTGATAACACTTTAATAAACATCAGGCAGCATCACACTTAATCAACAGTACTGTGAATAGTTTTTCCTAACAGAACTCATACTTGTTTAAAAAACAACCTATGAAAAACTTAACTTTATTTAGCTTTATTATTAAAACAAAGAGTTAAAAGGTTGTTATGACATTTAGAACACGATGCCAGAGATAATTATAAAACAGCAATGAATCCTAATAAAAAAATTAAAATCACATATACTAAGAAAAGTCCCTGTCTCTGGGAGCCAGCTGTGCATAGTGTTCTTCCTGCAAGTAGCCCATCATCTTTCCAGAAAAAAAACCCAACAATAAAATTAAAGGCATCAGTAAATAAAGCTGCCATTTAAAACATTTCCAACTTATTGGGAAGTAATTCACAGAAAGTAATTACAGAAGAAAAGTCAGTGCTTATATTTTTTCTACAATCATGCAATCAGAGCACAAATGGGAAAAAAAGCACTTATATTTACACTTACTCAGTTTTTAAAACCGTGTGTACATTGCCATCATTTAAAGTGCAAGCTACATATCTGCTGAATTAACTGAAGGCATAACAGGTGAGATGTAAGTTAAAATACTGCCACCAGTAGTTACACAACTAACCACAGATGCCAGTAGCATATTTCAAACCCTGAACAACTTAGTGTGTTGCTTCTTCTTGAGTATTACCAGCCGAACACATATTCCATTGCTTTAGATACAATACTTTCGTCTTTCCTAGGAGTTTGTCTGTCAGAAACCACCTAGAAGGTGGGAGGAAAGAGGAAGAAAGAAAATAAAGAGAATCAGTCAACACAAAGTTAATTCGTTTTATACTAACCAGGTTTTTTTTCTTTTCTTTTCCTAAGCACTACTGTATTTTGACAAAATACGTTTGAAAGATTTTCAAAACAAGCCCTTAACCTCTGGAAAAGTGACAAGTCATAAATTTATTATTTTTTATTATTATTTTGGGGACTAAACAGACTGAGTTTGTACTTGAACCACATCTTTAAAGAAATGACAGGAGGAGATAAAGGCAAGGGTCACATTGAAGTTAATGTGTGTACAGTCTCATATAACTAAAGTGAGATAGCATTAAAAAGCATATACTTATGTTTCCTTTAAAATACCTGATAGTCACTAGTGGAAGCCTTATATGCTGTTGCAAGAGGTCTCATTGTAGAAATCTTTGCAGGTTGTACTGGTGTGCTGACACCTTTTGTAGGTGGAGTGAAAACTGAAGAAATTGAGGATGTAGAGCTCCGTTCAAAATTTTCCATCACACTCTTAAAAAGATGGTTAATATAATGTAAACAAATACTTAAAAGCAGTAGTTCAACCTTTATTATCTGTAATTATCTATTATCTAGAAGAGTTTGATAAAATATGTTCACATCTCAAAGCTAGCAAAGACCACAGGTAAATTGCCTGTCAGTACAGAGCACACAAGTACACACCACCACCAAGCGTTTTCCTCACTGCATTCATTTGTATGTTGGGTTATGCCATCGCAAAGTAGTGGAAGCTTGTAATCTGTTCACTGTACGTACTAAATGTCAGCCAAGTTTGAAACAGTATAGAGAAAATAAACTGTAAGACTTGCAACAAACTTCAAGTACTAACTTTTTTCAGGCCCAATTGAACTAAGTAGTGTAAAATCCTCTCTCTAAATACTTCTAAAATATTTTACCTGATCCATATAGGACAGTCTCCAAGCCTTTACCATAAACTTGCAGCTTTTTGCTCAGATTCAATTTGCCAAGGAGTTTCACTCAGTCCCCTTACGAAATGCTAGAAAAGGAGTCAGAAGGCTCGATTTTGTAAGCTCATGTTTAGAAAAGAACGCATGTAGAATGGAAGAGGCAGCAAGTGACTTGGTAGGAACCACGAGTTCCACGAGAACCCAGAGAAAACAATGTGGGAAATGACAACCAGCCTGGGGAGACCAAATTTGCTGCATTTAGACTCAGTGGAGCACAACATTCAACCAGCCTAAGGACAGCAGAAATTCAGAAGGGCATCCGTCAGGAAACAGCTATCCAAAATACAGGATAGGATTGGTGTCCAGTGTGGGTAGCAGCTGACTCCACTCAGCACAAGGGGAACCCATGGAACTAACTGCTACTTTTCAATCAGAAGCCTAAGCACTGATGTCAAATTCATCATATCTAGTTTTCAATTGCAAGGAAGAGTTTTACAGCCTAATGCCAAACCCTCAATGGACTAGTGTCCAGAAATCTTTTGCCTCCAGTTCTACAGATTAATGTTATGGGTTTATTTGTGATATTTGAAAGTGGACACTATCCACAAAAGACATAATGAGAATTCAAAAGCAACAAAGATCAGATGCCTGACAATTAAATGTCTTGGATCATTACTTCTAGAGTTTCAGCTTATAGGCAAGTCATTGATACAAACTGGACACCAAAACAGTAAATAAGGTAAGAAGAGTCTGGAAGCCCTACCATCAGAAGCCCACAGAGGAAAGGGGCACTGAAGTACATTTGTTTCTGAATTTTAACCAGCATAAGAAATGTTTCAAACTGATAAAAAATGAAGTAATTGCAAGCTCAATTTCTAGGGCTGCCTTCTCAGAAGGGTTTACATTTGAAAGCTTACATTACTCTTTAGCATCACTTATCCTTAGAGGAGACCAAAAAAAAAAATCTTATCCTTAGACGAGACCAAAAAAATAATCTGTGAACTATAAAAGAATGCCTGTCATTTGCTTAAGCTAATGTACAGTACCCAATGCAAAGTACTGCAAGAGTTAATGGTCAGGACATTATCAATGCCTAAAAACCAGCAGCGCATGATAAAATTAGACTGAAATACAGCCATGCCTACCCCAACCACTACTTACAATAAAGGGACATGGTTTTGTGGGGGCACATGGGAGAATAGGATCAGGACTGTCTTGCTAACAAATTTTCAGTCTGATGTACTAAGATAAACTGAAAACCCAGAATCAGATAAATAGTCACATAAAAAAAGAGGGACAATTAGGAGCAATAACAGTCTTAATCTGCCATCACATACCTACTACAGCCCCACAAAGTACCACAAATTCCAGTCTGAGAAGCTCTTTTATCTCAATTGGCTCTTATGTTATGGTTTCAATTCATATCTTGTACAGCAATATAATTCTGTGCATTGTAACTTCCAAGGAGTGCAGAGATTTCCCATAATGATCCTTCTCAGCAGGAAATCTTGTCAAATACTTAAGAAAAACTCAGGTAAGATATAATAGACTATACCTATATAACCAAACTACCTATGCTTTGCAATTCATAAAGAAAAAAATTAAAGAGGTCATTGAATATAAAGAGGAAGCCCAAAAGCAGTGTGCCTTATATTTAAATAAAAGCAGCTGTTAACTTACTTTATCTATACATGGCTTGACACCAATCATGATAGATTCACCAAAAATTCTTCCATCTTTGCTTAAGGCTTTCCGGGCTTGAAGCTTAGACTGGTATCGAATATGCATCCAGTTTCCTGTGTTGGACATCTATATGAGATTAAATGAAAATTGTGAAATTTAGCCTTTTAAAGAATGAGCCAGAATGTTTTCAGAAATAAGTCTCAAACTAAGACATACCACATGCTTTAATATGTTTCCATACTGAGCAAACTGTAGAAGAATATATGAAGCTGATGCTTGAGGATATCTGAAAGACAGAAAAAATACCCCCAAAATTATAACAAGTAGTTGAAGAATTCTGGTGCTAAAATACAACCAGATGAAGGGTTTTTAGAAATCCAAGAGACCAGTGTGTTAATGCCATTTTAGAAGCAGTGACTTGGGGAATATTATCTTCTAGGCATTTTTACTTCACCACACACCTCAAAGGTAGAAAGCTGCCTTTCCCACTTGAAAAAAATTAACATGTAGCTTAAGTTAAGGTGCTTCACGAAAATATATGCATTTGCTGGCTTTAACCACAGTTGTATTTCCTGCAGAACCTAGGAATGCCAGACAACAGCAATGTCCAAGTACTTCTTTCCATATGAAGCAAAGACTTCACCCCTGATTTTTCTAATACTTTGGAAATCAACTTACCCAAATACTGTTACCCATGTGTCATCAAGTTGATCTTCTGAAGTCAGGGAATCACCCTGAGTATAAAAAGGATCTAGCTGAGCAGGAGATAGAGTAGTCTTCCTAGGCTGCCCAATACTTGCAGGACTGAACATACTCGAAGCTGTTAAATTGAAATGGCATTGCTTAACAAATTACTTTTGCAAGACAGATAAGCTTAAGAGCCTATAGTAAAAGAATAAATTCAGTATCAAGCATTCACTTGTATATGGAAGAGTTTGATGGGAGATTTATTTGCAGACACAGACAAACAGTAAGTCAATCTAAACTTCACGTCTGCAAGCATGCTAGTAAGTTTTATGGCTAGCAACCTAGCTTCCTCTTTGACCTCTGAATGCCAGCAGCTTAATACAGAAGCCAAATAGGAACAAGACAGCAGAATTAAGCTTAGCAAGAAGCCACAGGTTCATACACAAGATAGGAAACCTTATGAAGATGGAAGGTGACCCATCAATCTCAGCTGCTTCACTCAAGTACAACCACCTCTGTGCTCAGTTCAACAACAAATTTTGAATAAGGAAAAAGTAAAGTTGGCTGAAATTCAGTCAGAGTGGAAAAGTATTTCCTATTCACATCTGCATCCCTTTTGAAAAGCTAGTAAATAGAAGATGCAACTCCTTCACAAATTAGCAAGGAGTTGATGTAGCTTGAACAGTGATATCTTTGGATATTAGGAAAAATTTCTTTACTGAAAGGGTTGTCAGGTATTGGAACAGGCTGCCCAGGGAAGTGGTTGAGTCACGATCCCTGGAGGTATTCAAAAAGCGCGTCAACAAGGCACTTCAGAACATGGTTTAGTGGGTGTGGTTGATGGTTGGACTTGGTCTTGAAGGTCTTTTCCAATCTAAGTGATTCTATGATTTGAGTATTAAGGAAAGCAGTAAGGAAGTAGATTATGTATTTTCACAGGACATCTACCTGTTCCAGGAGTTGATGGCATAGTTCCAACCAATGGGCTCTGTGTTAGAGAAAAGCTGGCCTGTATTAAAATACAGAAAGTAACAAATCATTCTTAGAGGTACATTCCACATATCAGAAGAGATCATTTTCAGGTAACTTAAGCATCAGGCAAGAATATTAACTGTTGCCTTAAGTTACTCCTAACTTTTAAGAGTAAGAACTGACATTTACATGTATATTTAATACAAGATTATTAAAAGTTATTAATGAAAAGTTATTTGACAATGCTTTTACATTCTAGCACACAACCTAGCAGATAGCCAGGACATCCAGTATGCCTCAACTATTACATCCTGGAATTTCCAGCTGATTACTAAGCCTTAGAAGAGAACGCAGTTAACTTCCCTGATCAGAGGCTTAAATGCAAGTATCAGAGATAGTATGGGAGTGTAGAGCAAACTACAGAAGGGAAGCACCACAAGCAACAGGATTCAGGGTCCGTGTACAATTTTTTGTCATCTAACAAAAAAGCTACCAGTATACAAGAAGAAAGCTTATTTAGGTTTAAGGTGAGCTTTAGGTAAGAGGAACTGAAAAATCTGTTACCTAACACAAATCACACATGCTTTGTGAAACTAAGTAGCTTTAGGTATCCATCCTCAGCAACCTTACAGTTTTAACTTCTTCAAAATAGGCATCTCATTATTGCTGTAGTATAGTAATTCACACGTTCATGTGCATCCTGCTGGAAAAGATGCCAGCATCAGAAGTTACCAGCCTCTGATTTTCACAGTCTAAAGGGCTTAGAAATCATGGAAGCATAACCCTCACTTGTATTCCTCATCACTAGACTTGCTTTCCCTCTCAACTACTTAGTGCAGCTGCACTGAAGGAAAGTATACCTGAAGTTTTAGCTGCTAGTAGTTATTTTCTTGTTAACATAGAAGGATTTCAACATCCAAAACAATTTTAGTGTATTTTTAGCCTGAATCATGGCATTTCTTAGATACGAGATCAAACAAACTACAGCACCTGTAGACCTAGCAACATGCCTTCTGACAGCTGCCTTTGTTGGTGGTGGTGGTGGTGGTTTTGTTTGTTTTGTTTTTTAAATATCCAGTCCTTTAAGACAGTATTGGATTCTGTGCTTCACAGAGAACTTGAACTTTCAGGATAAACTTTTCAGGAGGCAACACTCAAAAGACTGCTCATTCAGTGAAAGGCCTTCTCCTTGCATCAAAAGGATCATGTTCACTGAAAAAGAACCTACTAAGGCTTGACTGCTCACTTGAGGTAAGTAGCGGACTTTATTATTAGAATGACCTTCTAGAAGTTTTACTGTTACTCTCAAAATTAACCCCACCTCTCTGCCCAAATTTTGATTTTTATATTGTACTCAGCACAAAATTCCTTCTATTTCAGTAAGTGCCTCTATTGCCCACTAAAAGAAAAGATAACATGTATTTGGACTTTTCTGGCAATCAATAGCCCAATAAATACAACAAGGTGAAAAGCCACAACAAGTCTGCATCTGTCATGTACAAAGCATAGCAGAGGCATGATTTGCCTTTTTCATCCTCTACAGTATCAAAAATCAGTAACAACAGAAGATAGCTCCGTGACTGCAGCTCCCATTTAGACTACACAGGCACACCAAACACCCAGAGTAAGCAACAGCATGATCTGAAGACTCACCAATCATTTTGCTACAGTTTATATAACTGAGTTAAAGAATTCACTGAAGCAGTAAACTAGCTCACATCTTCTGCTAAGAATAGGCCAGTACCTAAGCCACTTACTGGTCGTCTTGAGGTTAGAGGCGTTGATCCAAGTCCTGGACTAGATAATTCATCATATATGCTCCTAACTGGTGGAGCACCGCTTTTATCTTTATGTGTAGGGACTACTGGTTGTGGGGGAGATCCTCCTGCAATTAAAAGAAACAAATGAAAAGCATGAGAAAACTTGTAATTTTACTCCACTGCTACTTGTTCTTGGAATTTCAACCATAAATTCAGCCATGAAAGATGTTGATTGTTTCACTGGGGGTTTGCAAAACCATCTGGCCTACCAAACTGCTCAGGTTTCAATGTTCTATATAAGAATATCACATATGTGTCAGAAACTACCTCCTTACACAAGTACCATCTAAAACTTTTAGACCTTTTATAATCCCAGTATATTCACTACTGACAGGAACTTGTTCTTTTTTATGAAGTTCTGAGCACAGCTACATCTTCCTATTTTAAAGGCAGGTTAGTAATGTATTTTAATTGTTTCAGAGACTAACTTCCCTGTAGCAGAGATGAAAAAGCAAGGTTTTTAAGATTTGAGACATTCTACACGCTAAAGAACCATACCAAAATGCTCACAGACATTGCACAAGCTGTCACATTCCCACCATCCAAATTCCCTTCCCTCCCACGTAATTTCATATTAAATAAAAATGTAAGCTCTTGAGAGCAGGCACTAGCTTGCATTTAGACAGGATGAAGTTAAGCCAGATTCTCTGCTATTTTGTAAACTTTGGGACTTCCAGTATAACAGAGAATTAAATTCACTGAAAGACCTTGACATATCTCTGAACACTTTGTGTGGGTTTACCCCAGCTGGGGTGGGGGGTGGGCATGGGGAGAAGCAGTTCAACTTAAATTAAGCTTTTCCAAAGTACTTTTCAATCCTAAATTCTGAGCTTCAAGACTCCTCTCTGAACTGTTTAACACATCCAAGAACTGTTACAGTCTATTATATAAAGCACTCTCCCATCAAGGTTTTCAGTTTAAGTGATATACTTTACCACTCATTTTGGGAGGCCTGTGTTAGTATCTTACTAGTTATCCCTTTTCCAGAATTGATACTCTGAGGCTGTAATAAACCCTTTTGAAAACAATTAAGTGAAATTCACATGACTATTTTCAATTTCATAAATATTTTCCTAAGAGGCTTGTACGTGGTGGGGACAGACAAGAGCAAGAAGCAGGAGACAGAGACCACCAATCATAGAATAACTCAAGTTGGAAGGGACCCATAAGGATCGTCAAGTCCAATTCTGCTTGAAATTGAAAGAAAAGAATATCTACAATTATCTTGCAGTACTTTAATCCTCAATTTCTCCTTCAAAATTACTAACACACTAACACCAACAGATATTTACATTAAGCCAACTGATTTAATACAAAAGGCAAGATCACCCATGACATGAAATAAATCAATGAAGCTGTTAACTACTCACTCACACTTTTCAGAGAAGAGACATATAATACCACCATCTTAGAAACATAGGTAAGGACTTCTTCTAGTCGAATCAGTTAGGTGGTTGGAAAGAGATGAGCATTTACAGCTAGGAAAGTCACTACTCCAGCCCAATTACAGCAGACATTAAGATGGTAAATACAACCGCTAGATACTAGTTAAGAAGTATTTCTTAGTTTATAGAAGTCTGACAATCTATAAGTGACTTATTAGAATTCATTGCAAAGAAATCAGCAGCTTGCACAAGCTGCATTTAGCTTGCCAGCAGACATCTCTGTTTTAAAGAGAAAACATTGATGGCTGTATGTGCAATTGACTTGTAAAGAGACGTATAAACTGATTTTACATTAGGAGAGGTTCATATTACTTGCCCTGTAAAAGCAACCTTTCCCGGTACCCAAACTGGCATGGTTAAAACCTTTATTAAACTTAAGTCTACTTTGAGCAATTTAGCTAAACTCCACTGAATACATTTGAGCTCACCGTTTATTCAATGAGTTGAGTTCATTTTCAGAAAGTTATAAAACTACAAGAATTCAAGTAGCCATGTAGAGCAATAAGACAAACCAAATCTTTACTTTCAGGTCAGTTTTTCATCATTTAACAAATTCTGACCTGCAAGTAGTGGAGACCTCATTTCCATTACACCAACTGAAGGGCCGCTTAAAGCACGTGGTTGCGGAGTCACTGGCGCAGGTAAATCGCCCATCAAGAATCCAGGAAGAAACTGAGCACTAGCTCCTGGTTTTGGAGATGTTGGGGAGCCAAGAGTCATTGGCTCTGCTCCTGTGTTAATGAAAACAAAATTTAGCAACATGGAAGAAGCCTTTTCCATTGCTTAAATAGTGGTTCTATTAAAGAAACGTAAAACAATATGCAGGAAGTGACTAAGATGGTTCTAATAATTTCTTTTCCAAATAAGCAAAGTTTATCATAATCTTGCGGTTTTTGCAATTACAAGAGCTGCCACGCTGAGACTTCGTTCTTAAAACATACTACTTTGCTTATGCCCGGATTTCTGATTTTGAGGGTAATCACGGTTTTGGGGTTGTTTTAAAGGCGCGTCTTACGTAAAAGCAATCAAGCCAAGGCTAGATTCCCCTCCCCAGCCGGCCGGTTCCGCGCCCCAGCCAAGGGGAACGTGCTTCGGCGGAGCACCGCGGGCTCTCGCTAGCCACATCGCGGCTTCTCCGCGGCCCTGCCGCCCCAGCCGGGCCCGCCACACCCCTGAGCCGCCCTGGGGTTCCGGGGTGCTTCAGGGACGGATCTTCGATCACGGAGCGCCAGCGCGGCGGCTGCTCGGTTTAACCGCAGAGGAAGGCACTTATCCCGGCGCGATCTCCCATCACCCACTCGAGCCCGGCGGCGGCCGGACTGCCCCCGACGCGTACTCCGCCTGGAACGAGGGACCGGCCCCAGCCCCAATCCCCTCAGCAGCCCAGAGGAGCGCGGGCAGCGCTGGGAGGGGAAGAGCCGGACAGCAGCGACCTCTGAGGCGCCTCGAGCCGCCCAACGGCCCCGCACGCGCCCAACCGCCGCACGGAACGGCGCAAGCGGGGCGAAGCGGCGCCCGGCAAAACCGAAGGGGGCTACGACGCCGAGAAGGGGGGAGCGGGGGCGGCCCCGCGGCCCGGCTTACCTGCGGGCTGCGGATCCATGTCGAGGGCAGCCACCTCGGCCCGGGCGGCGGGAAAAGGCCACCAGCAGCTCCGCCGGGCCCTTTCAAACGGGACGGAACTTCCTCACGCCGTCACTTCCGACCCGCCCTCCCGCCATCTTGTGAGGGGCCCTGGCCGGGAGGGGAGGGTGACGTCCTCGCGCGGCCCGCCCCCACGCCGTGGGGCAGGTGTTACCTCAGCGTAGAGGCGCGCGGCCGCCGGGCCTCTGCCCCGAACCGCCTACCTAACACACACACGACTTAAAGAACCATAGTTGTCGTTACAAATGCTTGTCCTGGACTATTTCTATGGGCTAAGAATTCATGGACCTGCAGCTGAGGTGAAGTGGGAAAGCTTACTCACCAGGGACAAGACCGTCAGTCATTTCTCAGGCTGACAGCACACACAGCCACCCACATATGAAATGGAAATGCAGTGACCCGTTCCCCCATGGAAATGGGGAAACTGTAGAAGATTTTAGAAAATTTAGGACTATAAGGCTGTTAGAAATTAATACAGAATTAGTTAAGGTTATTAATGGCAACAGAGCTGCTCAACAGGCCATGAACAGCATTTTCAGCCTGCCGCCCAGTATAGCCCCAATCCAGGACCGGATTAAAACCCAGTCCAGCTAATCAGTAGAGACAGATCAAACAAAAGATGAAAAATCAGCAAGACAGAGGTGCTTAGCTGGGGAGTGATTAAAATATGTAGAGCTTACAAAGGTAAATGCAAAATAGTTAATGAAACAACCAGAGAGGTTTTCTCGGAATTGTGTAGGTATGAGACGTCAAGGTAAAGGGGACGAGAAGATGGCTGACCCAAGACGGACTTCGAAAACCACAGGGTGATGACCAGACAGAACGAGACAAGAATTGATGAAATAAGATGATGATGAGTGATAACGACATGGGAACCCAGATCAACTGGAAAATTACAAAGAATTTGGACTGAGATTATAAACTACCTAAAGGGTATATAAAATTGAGAGAAAATTTTGTGGGTTGCCATTCACTGCGGTGGTGGCCCAACTCTGAGTTGTTAATAAAGCAAACCTAGAGAAACCCATAACTGAGAATTTTTTAACAGAAATGATGACCACAGAATAGCAATCAGATGCGAGTGGCCTGGGGCTAACCTAAACCTTGCATTAGCATTTACCATGAGCAATTAATATTGAGAACAAGACACAATGTAGTTCATACACAATGACACACTATGGTTCAAACTAGTGGTACAAGGAGAGAATACCGCATCAGTTCTTGAAACCAAACCTTTCAAATCACTTCAGCACAAAATTTATCCAAACACAGTGTTCTTTTTATTGTATATTAATATATCAAACCATTTAGAGCTAACATGAAGGCCACAAAAAATACTATTAAAATATTTTACAATTTTTTTTTTTTTTTTAAACATGCCATCTTAAGACAGTAATTCCAGCCTGAGATCTGTCAGGAGGGTCAAAGTTACCTATCCTATGATGTCTGTTCTTTATACATGATGTGGAATGGAGTGAGAGGACAGCAAATGATGACCAAATGCAAAGAAAAGGCAGTAGCAGTTAGTCAGAGATAGCTTATTATAAGCATTTTTCATATCTCCACCGAAATATCTACAAAAATTCCTGATAGCCTCATTCCAACACTTTGAAAACACCATGTTAGTGCACTTCAAATCACTTCTTGATGAGAAACAGTAGGAAGACGTGAAGCATTAAAGCATCCTACACATTTCGAGCATCCTCAAAAGACCATCTGTTTTAATTTTGAAAAACATTTAATAGCTGGCTAGCCCACAAAATTCAATAAAATCCTCTTTAACTGCAATATAAATTTAAAATCCAATAGCAAGGTATGTTATTATATGAAAATTTTATTATCTAGATTTTATAACCAACTAGAATGCATAGATTCGGTTTTGTATTAAACAGGGCAACTTTTCTCAGTTATTTTATTTCCTTTCTCTATTGCCTGCATTTTTTCTGATGGTTCAATAAAAAACCATCATTCTGTTTTCTTCTAATATTTCAAGGAAATTTGAACTTTATATTTTTATAAGCACTCTAGGAAGAGCTTGTTCTTGGGCAAAATCATCTCTGAAATCAGTGGAATACCATTTGGCCTTTAGACTACATGCTGGGGGAAAAAAGGGGTCAAAGGGGGGTAAGAAAAAAAAAGTAAAGACTTTAAAATGTACATGTGAAAGGGGACTGTAAAATGACAGATTAAAGTACATCCAACATTGTTACTGTGTAGTCAGAACAGATTGCTTCACTTCTCCCTTTTGATTAGTCATGATCATTTATGCTTCCATTTGCCTTTACATTCTGTTCTTGGTACTTGTGAAGCTGCTCCATGAAGCCAGGATTTGGACAAGCCACAGGCCTTGCATTTTTCACCAAGGAAAAGGCTCTAGCAAAACTTAGTCTTTCTGAATTCATTAGAAAGCCAATGACTACTGCCGCTGCACGGGAGACTCCTGCATTACAGTGGACCAGTACCACACCATCCTTCAAGAAACAAATGAAACATAAGTTGGGATATTCATTAAGTAGATAGCAACAAGTATTAGAAACTTTATATAAAAATCTATTAAGACTTATTAAAAGCTCCTCGCTGAGCTCAAAGCAAGTATTTACACATACAAGTAACTCCAAACACAGACATATAAGCCCCAAATTAAATACTTTTCTAACTAAAGCAACTTTATAATTATCAAATACTTCAAACCTAATTCATACCTTAGAACTAAAAAAACATTCTTCTGTCCATTTCCCCAGACCTTGCAGCAGCCCCCTCATGTAAAAAACAAATCACAGACCTCTGGGATACTGAGATATCTGATCTAATTGGGTGCCAATTTTAAAATAGATTTTATTTGCAGTATGGAAAGGAACTTCACTGTATCTTGTTACCAGGTTAAAAACATAGCAAGGCAGCAAACAGCTAGGCACAGAGGCAGATTTTAGAACATTTTGTAGTTCCAGTTGCACGCTTCTTGCGTACTCTGGAGTTCATCAGTGATGATTCTGGGTAAGCAGGATCATGCACAGGACCAGAAAAACCAGAAAAGATATCGTGTGATTTGCAGCAAATCTCTACCTCCCCATCACACCGCTGGTACAACTGGAGCAGCTGGTACCGCTGGTACAACTAAGGTCCCTTAAGTGGGGACTAAGGTGCAAAATCCAAAACTACTGAACCTCCCATAAATTCACAAATGTTTCTCCTGGGGTTTAAATTCAGGCTTGAATTATCTATAAAATTAATGGTTTTATCCTACTTCAACATTTCCTACACAATCTTTGAGACACCTGAATGACTCTTTAAAAAGACATTGCAAGTTACCTTAAGAAATAATGGGCGTGAGTTAACACAAAAACAACTAGACAATCTAGTGTGGCTTAGGCAAAGTTTGCAAGGCCAAGGCTTCGTCGTGTTGTCATGTTGGTATGTCAGACTATGACCTGGAAAAGACTCAGTCCAAACTGTCTGCCAAATGCCACTTTCACAAAAAAAAAAAACAACCCACAACAAAAATAAAACAACAAAAAAATCCCTAACACCTAGCAACTCCATATTCTGAATAAAGGTACTGAAACATGACACAATGAGCTTAGATACTTGAGGCTAAACAAATATATTCTAGATACAAACAGCCTGCTCTGTCTGCCCTTAACAGGCACAAATTATTCAAAGGGCATTTTACCCAGAGGAAAAAAAGACCTTATAAAGCACCAGGGTTCCTTTCCAGGAACTTGATGGCTTACATTACAGACCTGGGAGTTGCAATTATCTGGTATATTAATAAACACACAGAGCAGAAAATGGTTCCTGCTCCAAAAATCTTCCAGTTTAAATAATAAGACAAAGAAGCATGAAATTGAGTGTTGTTATCCTTGTTGAAGAAATGCCAAGCTGAGACTAGAAGAATGACTTGCTCAAGTTAACACAATAAGATTATGGTAGAGCTAGGAACTGAATCTAAGCTCCTGCATCCCAGCACAATGAATTGCAATACCACCCTTTTTTGCGATGGAAATCACGTGCCCTTTGCATTGTCTGCTGGAAATCACAATCTTCATTCCCTTTCTCACATTCACAGGGGCATGCTTCCCAATCACACAGACTACAGAGTGGAAAGAGACTTGCACATGTATTTCAACTACCCAAGGAAGTGCCAGTGGTGACCTGTAAATTCAGTATGTCCTTTATAATAATGACATTAAAATTATGACATTAAGAATTAAATTTACGCCACTGCTAATGAAGCAATTCCTGAAGCCTATTCACTGTAGATCTGGAGTAGTTTTTACTGATTTAATGGGAGTTATTTCAGACATAACATACCATAATCGAGATCAATATCTAGCAGTGGCACTGAGGGTAAAAAATAAACATTGGAAGTGATCCTTTTTTTTTTTCTTTGTACAGTTCATGCTTTACTTTCCTCTTTTGCATTTCTTTTAAGTTTTTTGGTTTTGTTTTTTTTTTAATGACTGTTCTGTTGTACATTGCCAAAAATTATATAGTGATATCCACGGAACAGACCTGAAAATTACTGAACAGGAATGAACACGGGCAATAACATTAAACCAAATTTAATACTGAGAACATGTATCTTTCCTTGCTAAACCCCGTTGTTTCTTTATACAAAGATGCATTTGGCACATAATTCTTAACTAATTTTGTATTAGATACGAATACAGAATAAAAGTGAGAAACAGACTGCAGATATGATATTAATCTCTATTTAGCAAAAACTCCTTGCTCTGATCCTGACAGCCTAACCTTCGCCTACCCAGAAATGGTCCATGGTCTTCCAAGAACCTCTTAAGACTCAAGACAAAGTTTTTTTTTTTAAATCTTTATACAGAGGGAAGCAAAATCACCTGCCACCAAGAGAAAAGGTGATTTTACAGTGGATATACACAGTGGGCAAAAAGCCTCACTGAGGAAAGAAATGACAAAGAAGCATAAAGCTTTTGGTGAAGAGTCATTGGCTAATGCAGTTCCTTAGGGATCCACTTCACTTTGCAGCAGTGCCAGGGCTTTTTCTTCAGGAGGAACAGAGGGAGCAATGAGAGATGTTCATGAATGAGCTAAGATTTCCTCCCTGGAAAGACAAGCTTTCAGAGGCTTTATAATTAGATACTAAACAAAAAGATCTTAAAAATCCCTCATTCATAGCACTATGATCTGACATGGGTCACTTCACATGTCATGGAAAATATGCCTGCCAATCTGGAGCCTAGAAGAAAAGGTGAGCTCTGATCAGCATCAGAATTTGTACCATGGTATCTACAGACTTGAGCAGTTACAGTTTTAGAAAAGTCAATCCTGTTACAAGTACCAGCTGGCAGTGACTTTCTGAACAGCACAGGCTTTACTTCATTCTCAAATTCAAGTGTTGTCATACTCCTTCATTAAGTTAAACACATTCTAGTAGTAATTTCTCATATATCATGCTCTCTCACCAGTGAACATCTATCCCTCCCCCACATCAGCAGATGAAACAGTAGTATCTCTTTGTGATTACTTAAACAGAAGAGCACTTGATGATACAATTTATCATAAGCTCTTTTAACACTATTTTGACAAAGCAAATAAAGTGATTCAAACCATCTGGAGATCTGTCTCCGCATAGTACTATCACATGCTTCCTGAACTGATCCTGGAGAATGTCTACTCCATCAATTACCTGCTCTTTCACCCAACTCTCCCATTAGAAAACTATTAATATTGCTGTAAAAGTTTTCAGGAGAACTCCTTAGCTTACAAAACAGTAACTGGAACATAAACACCAGAGGCAGAAAGCAACACTACACAGTTATGAATGGCAAGTCTCATTTAGAAATGGAGTGGAAACCGTAACTAGAAACCTTGAAAAGGTCATTAAGTGACAATGCGTATCGCATAGCTTGTAAATGATAAATGAGAGAAGGAAAGAACATTGTGTGATTAAAAAAAAGGTGGGGCAAGATTATCTTCTTTTATCCCAATCTACGTAAATAATGAATATGGTAGATATGGTGGAATAACGTGTGATAAGGTTTGGTTGTCAAGTCATAGTTTTGACACCAAAGCAATGGTTGTCATAAATTACACAGTAAGCCTGAATTTAACAAATATGACTCGGGGATGGTCTTGGTTACAGACAAGTCTGCCAAGCAACCCCAGAAGGAGTCCCTTCACCCTATTTCCTATGTCATGTCTTTTTCAGGACTTTGTTAGCAGTTAAATCACTGGTTGGCTCCAAGACTACTAACACATTCTCTGACAGTCTTGGTACGTAATCATATGTGGATTCACAGCTCAGTGTGCTGCATCTTCAATGGATGACCAAGGAAAAGCACCGGGATGGCTGTTGACAAACCACACAGATCTGTAAAAGCCCTGTTAGGCTTTCTTCTAATCCAAAACAACATTCCTGATGGATAAATTATAGAAAGTAAAAAAGTTTCCCTCTGTCAGATGTAGTGACTTGGACTTAGGATGGGATTTCTTTATCTAAAGTCAGCCACTGGTCCAACTGTATTAAAGAAGCATTTCTCTACAACATAGGGTAATAAATAATCTAAACAGGATAACTACTAGCATTAATTATTGATATACTGTACCTGGATCTTGGCTTTCTCAATAAACTCAAAGCATTCTGGAAAATAGGAGGTAATATCAGTTTCTGGGAGGTCCAGAATAGAAATGGTCTTGTATATAAATTCATTGAGGAAGACATTTTGGACTCCGTATGCCACATTTAGAACATGAGTAACCTAAGACCAAAAAAAAAAAAAAAAAAAGGCATTTTCTGAAGACAGCAAGCAAAATCAGCAGTAGCAAAGGTGAATTCTTCTTTAGGGGTATACAGATTGTAACTTACACAACTGCATTGTTCAGTTTTACATACATATGCTATCTATGGTGTGCTTTTCTCCAAGCAAGATTTTACAGCATGTTAAAATACACTGTGATAAATTTCAGTTTTCTTCTTTTGAGAGGAAATGAAAGGATCTGTGTTCAGCCAAACACAGACTGAAGTAAGGATTTTCAACAGAAAAGGGAGTTGTCAGTGCAGATCGAAAACAGAAGCAATAGGAATGAGAGCACAGGCCACCCACAAATCCCCAAAACTTCAAGCCTGCCCTAACCCATCAGCGTAATGTTCCTTCTACTACGCTACCAGTACCATTTACTGGAGCAGAAGGATTTCAGAGTAAACTATACCTGCACTTGGCAGGCAAGACCACCTCTGGCCTCCTGCCATCTTTGTTGTGTCCAGGCTACGGCCAGGTTGTGGGTTGTTTTAACTTACAGTGAAGTGACATTTAGATGGCACCAGATGCCAGACTGGTGCACTCCCTGTCCTGCAGAAGCACCACTGTCCGAAGGCCTTATCACCCCATTACTGAAACAGAGAAGAGTAAAAAGACCAAAGTTCGGGACAGACTTAGAGCTGCTGCTTTGTTTTTCATCAGTCACCATCAGGCAAGTAGGCCTGATGCTGCTTAGCATCTGAAACCACAACGCATGCGGGAATCCGTTCCAGAAAACGGCACTACACAATCATTAGTCGTGCAGCAAAGTATTTCAGCTTCTTGTGAAGCTCACAGACGTCCATCCGTCTGCAAACCGAGCAGCCTTTTAAAAGCACAAATGTAACAGTTTTTTCTTCACGTTACTTGAGACTCTTTTAGACTTTTTAAGTTCAAAAAGAAACCCACTAGCAAGCCCTACGCGAGATGCATTTTTACTTCCGCGTCACCTTACCTTGTACTTTTTCATCGTCTCGAGGTCGTGAGCAGCATCCTGCGACCCTTGAAGAGAAAACCAGCCGCTTGCCACGCTGAACCCCTTCCCAGCAGGCAGCACCGCGCCCTCAGCTCCGCCGCTCCGGCGAGCTCCGGGACCCGCTACCACCACCGAGCGCCGGCCCTTCGGACAGCGGCGACGCGCCCGGCGCCCCCCACTCCCTCCGCCGACCCCCGGCGAGGCGGGAGAAGGCGCGCAGCCGCCGCCCGGCCCCACTCACCCAGAAGCAACCAGGGCTTCACGACGCCGACCTGGAGGTCGGCGCTGAGGTCCTGCACGTAGCCGCCGCCGCCGCCGGGCGCCGCCTCCTCCTCCTCCACCTGCAGGCAGGCGCCGCGCCACGTCTCGATGATCCTCCTGCCGGTCAGCGTCGTCACGCGGGTGCGCTGTTTCCGCAGGTTGGCCCGGGAGAAGCTACGGATCTCCTGGGCGAGGGAGTGCATGGCCCGGGCACCGCCGCTCGCCCCGCGACTGACGGCGGGCGCACCGGCCCCGGCCCCGCTCGGCTCGGCCCCTCCCCTCTCCTCCCTTCCCTTCCCCTCCCCTCTCCTCCCTTCCCCTCCCCTCCCCTCCTGCCGCCTTCCTCCGGCCGCGGCGCCAGACGACCTGTCATTGGCTGAGTGCGGGGGTCCCCATTGGCTGCCGGCTCCCTGGGGGCGGTGCCTTGGCGCGCAGTCGCGGGGGCGCGCGATAAAGCTTCCTCTCAGGGGTGAGGGGGGGTACCGCGGTTCGTGCCGTCCCGAGAAGGTGGATTCGGGCTGGCCGTTACTGGGGTTGGGCACAGCGGCCTCCCCCTACCTGGTGCGTCGAGCCCTCGGAACGACCGGTGTGGGAAATAACTCCCTGCGAGGCCTTCGGGTCGCCCTGCAGAGCCGAGAGTGGTCCGGTCTTTGGTGGGGTCGGTGGCAGAATAGTTGGCAGTGCTTTTTCTTTAGTACTTTACAAGCCTGGGAGAAAGTTTTGGGTTCACCTAGAACTTTCTCTTTTTAATTACTCTTTTTTTATTATTACTATGACTTGTGGGGTTTGGGTCTGCCAGCAAAGAATGCAGTAATTGTAATTAAAGCAGCCTTTCAATTGAAAATGCCTGTTTTTGAAGTAAGTGCTGCTGTTTTGAAAAACAAATCATGCAGCAATGCCTGTCTGACTGTAATTGGGACTTGCTTCATGGGAAGCATGGCAACATATTGTAATCAGTTAAATGGAAAATATTAGATTTAAATATTTCTCCCCCTGCCCCCCCCCAGCCAGAGTCATTGGGCTAGTAACCAAAGGCTAAACAAAATCAGCTGCTTAGGTTCACCAAAAAGGCAAAATAAGAAGAGAAGGGAGGCAAGGTGAGGCTGTTTTTCTCCTATTCCAAAGCCACCTAATGTCCATGTTTTCATGTATTTTCTATGAAGTATTATTTGTAGTGTTATACAGCTAGTGTGTAAGTATGTGAAATTTGTGAAATTTTTGTTTCTGAAGTTAATACTGTTCACTTAAATTGTGCCAGAAATACATTTTGCTTTTTTAACAATCTTCCATGCCGGTTTGTCAAATAAGCATGTGCTGCTACAGTACTTCCACTCCAGTGTTATAATACTCCTCAAACCTGTGCTGGCAGGGTATGACAAATTTGAAAAGATCCTTCTGATACTTCCCTAGAATGCAGCACAGAACAAAGGCAACTTAGTTCCATGTAAAGAGGTCTACAAATGCCCTGTCAATTCAAGAAGCAGAGAACAGTGTTAGGAACTGCAAGAGCATAAGTTATTTCTAGGAACGCCAGAGGCAATCTTCTGACAGGAATTAGACACAAAATCTAGTTTGTCTGAAAAAGGCAGGATACCCCACACACTGTCTGGAAAAGCAAGAGTCTAAAGCAAGAGATAAAATCAAGGAAGATGCTTAGGACAGGGAGAGGAACAGAACAGAGATTTGGACCGGATCAGAGATCAAGGTAACAAAAGTGCCAAACAGAAGGCTCCAAGACAAAGCATTATTCTCAGCAGTGACTCTCTGCAACAAAAAATTAATTTTAAATACAAGTAGAAGGTTTTGTAACATTCTGCATGGTAAATGCGTATTCAGTAGCCTCTCAAAGTGGACTGTGTTTCATAGTAGTTAAAACAATAATGATGTAGAAGATGATTCATTCATTTTTTTAAGGTCTAGTCAATAATTATGATGCAATTGATCAGAAGAAAGCAATGGAGAGCTTTAGATCTGCGAGTTAAGCCAGCAATTGCATAGTATTTCATGGCTGTTCTTCAAGATTCATTGGCTACAGCTGCCCCTGTGAAAGAGCAAGAACAGTAGGGTATCCCGCAAGAATGTGGAGAGCCTCATGCGTTGAGAAATTGGCAAGGCCTGAGCAAAATTTGCTTGCAGTCCAAACCCAGAAGCCTGCCATTATAGTAGCAAAGCTGTAGGATGTGCTTTGTAACCAACCTCTGCCCTGTACAAGCATGGGGCATGCCGTGTAAGCGTTTGCAAGACTTAGCTGTGACAGATCTGTAAGATACTTACAATTAAACAATAATACAACTACATGTTGTTCCTTAAGCTCTGAGGAAGAGTCTGCAATATGTGCAGACACAGAAAGGCAGCTGATTCCAAAGTAATTGACTTGTTTGCTGCTGCTAATGTTTATCATTGTTATAACTACCTTAAACACCAGGGGTCACTACTGGACATAAAAGCTGTACTATTGTTATCTCTCTGAAATTCAAATATTCTGCAGAAGTTTATGTGCAGAATTAATATATTATTATTTAATTAGGGCATCCATATCATAAGCATTCAATCTATCCTGAATATTCTTAGACACTGGTTTTTTGTGATGCAGGCATTTACATGCTGCTGTCAAGTTGTTCATATTTTCGATTACAAGATAGAAGAGAAGACCATCATGAGATTAGAGTTTAAAATTGGGATCTCAGTTCACAGATGAACACTTCCTCTTACATGCTTTGCTGAGGGTAGAAGACTTCTCTAAAGATATGGCAGGAGCTGGATGCTGTCTCCACTTCATGGTTAAATGTATTTATGGTATTGCTGGATCTTCAGGTTTTGAATAAGCTACTTACCGATGCAAATGCAGTAGAGTTTTAAGTCATTTTTAAGTTCATGGTTCTTCTGTTTTGTCCATCAAGAAATTCAGCAGAACCTGTTCTAGTGGGTATAAACTAAGAAATGCGTAATATAGACACTAATTATTACAGAAAGCAGTTGTACACATTCAGAAAACTCATATGGTGATATGTCCTCTCTCCCTTGTATTTGTTTCCTTCCAGTATTCATTTTGGTCTAGTTATGGCCTGTACGTACCAATGCAAAAGAGTTAGCTTCTATTAGAGAAATGATAACCAGGCATTCCAGATAGCTGAGTTTGAGAAACCAGCCTTGCACTCTGAAGAATGCATGTGTTAGAGGGTCGAACTTGATTGTAAAATGCACCAAAAATTGAGAGTCGAATGCTTATGTCAGTAATTTAACTGAAGTGGAGAATCAGACCTTAATTAGGACACTAATTACATCACATTCCAAATTGAAATAACCAGATGACTTTGAGGAGTAAGAGAAATGGGGCAAAAATCAAAATCAGCTAATATCTAACTAATAATACAGGCTTCTGCTGGAGCCTGTACATTCATTAGTTGAAAATAACTGAGAAGTTGAAAATAACTGTGTGTACCAGTTGGTCACAGGATGACTGTGAATCATGAATGTAGTGTGGTGATGAGAAAGGCAAGCGTGACCGTGGAATGCAACAGGAGGTATTTAAAATAGGGAGAGGGAAATAATAATCCTATTGTATAAAGTTCTAATAAGCCTTTTCTGAAGTGCATTGTGCTATTTGGGAATGACCATATTCAAGAAAGATTATCTCATACTTGAAACAAGTGCAAAGAATAGCTTAAAGGTTAAATTGCATTATGTATGTTAGACTCTCATCAAAGAACCCCGTGGTACTTGCACCCCTTGGGACAGGCAGCTCCTGTCCATACTGACTTGAGCAGGAGTAGCCCCCTGGCATAGTAACTGTTTCACCGCCATTTGTGCCAATGCACATATAAGCACTTCTAGCAATGACTTGTCTGCCTCATGCACTCCAGAACGGTGTGCCCCACACAGCATGGAGGCCCTTACCTGGCACAGAGTCTCAGTTTCAGCTTTGCAAAGTTGTCAAGACATGATGCCTGCTCCTGCTGTCTTTCCTATTTCTGAAGAGGCGAGCAGTCTGGAGGCACAAGCTCAGGATCATTCACACCCTAAGCAGCAGGGCAAGATGGTACATGGTACGGTAGCTGGAGCATGACATGCTAGAGGGAAGAAAAAAAAATCCCATTTGCCTTCAGAGGCATTTGCTTTGGCAAGTGTCTCTGCTTCATGCCATTTCCCTCATGTAGAGAGGTTTTGCCTGAGACAACCACTAATTTGTTCTCATCCATTTGTTTTCCATCCTCTAGACTTGTCTACATCTGGTAGGCAAGGAAAGAATATTCTGAAGAAAACTAGAGTCTCATCAAAGTGAGAGTGAGGTTGATGGAGAACAACTTGTCCTCTGCTCCAGCCTGGTTGTGTATCTTTGTCCCATACCTCGAATGAGGATGCAGATACTATCTCTTTTGAGCTGGTACCCCGTAACATGCTTGGAAAATTTATCTTTAGTGGGACCCTGACTGTGAAGTGAGACTTATGACCCTAAAAAGCTACCAAAGTGGAGACAAAATCTTGAAATGTCATTTTATGGGAAAGAATTAATTTGTAGCAAGGTCTCTTCTGGAACTGAATATAGTGAAGAGTGAAAAGTCTGCAAGGATTCTCAGTTTTGTGTACTGAGATCACTACATTGCCAAGGTGAGCCATATAGGCCTAAGAAACTGTACGTTTGCCAATTATTGTAGGTTGGTTTGTGTTTGTTTTTTTTATTTCTAGGATGGCAGGAAGAAGGGGTGAAGGCAGGGGCAGATTGTTAAGTATATGGCATTTTAAAAGTGTTGCCATAGTAGTTGGTCTGAATGGGGAAGGTTATGGGAAGCAGGACCACGCTGAAGGCTGTGTACAGAAAGTTATCAAAACAAAAAGTTGACAGAACATTCCTGCACATATTGCTGCAATTACACATACTGTGACCTGGTTGTTACACTGAAGCTTGGCTCAGTAAGGTGTTTGTTTCTGGATTTCTGGCTCTGCTAGTCTGTAACACATTAGATGTGCTAGACCTTATTGGCTTAATAATGTGCAGTTACTTGGGAATGGGGTAAGGCTAGAGGTGGTGGGAGTTGTCTTGATTTTTTTTGTGTGCTTTGGTTCTACATAATTGTGGTGCTCATTTACTGCTGCAAAGGGTTTCCCATTGTAATGGGTAGTATATATCCTAAGCACACATTTACATATCCTCTCTTCCTATACGCCTTTAACATACAAATCTATTAAAGCTATGCTTCTAATGTATGCTAAATAATTCTTGACCAGCTTTACCTAGGTAGTGTTTCTTCAGGTGAGAGCAGAGGATGCATTTTCATCAAGCCTGGAAATGGAGCCAGTTCCTCAAGTCTTTGAGTCTGTAGCCTGAGAGACTGAGTTGGTGATCTGACTCTGACAATGTGCATATGAAAGCCCAGTCCATGCTGCAAAAGACTGTGAACAGTCAGACGCCCAGTGGTTGCTCCTAATAATATTAGTAAGTCTGTGGACCTCCTCCAAACACTACCTTCTACCCCTGGCCTGAGGGGTAGGCAGCTTCTCTTTATTTTATTTATTTCAAGCAGCATTGTTTGCAGGTTCTTAAAAAGCTACCCTGAACCAGTGGTGTTTCCACTGGAGTATCTCCTGATATTGCTGCAGGGAAATTTCCCCACAAGCAAAGCCATGCCCATAACCAAAGGCATGGCCCTAAACACTTAACAGGGCATTCCTCTCTGCTTTCACCATACTTTGTGAGCAATCCATGCAAATGAGCAGGCTGATTCACTGATCTAAAGATGTATATTTTTATAGTGTGTCATGGATTATGCTGAATAATGAGCACCGAGGAATAGGGTAGAATGGAAAGCTGAAATGTTTAATAGCCATAAGGAGTATCCCTGGGGACCTGCTGGTGTGAGGGAGATCTGGCACAGCTCATGTCTGTGTTACATAAGTAGGATCTGAATTCCGCTCCCATTTGCACTTAGGTTTCTCTTCTTCAGGAGCACTTTGACTTGCTTCAGTGCAGTCATGTGTGAGCAAAGATGTGTGTGTATATATATATATGATGTTCATGTGTTATGAACCTTTATGTAAAACTGGGTATGTCAGCTCAGTAGTAGAGACACAGGCCAAGTTAATCAGGGAAAGGAACAGCCTATTAAGATGACAAAAACGTGACCTGTTTTAACAAAAATGTACACATACAAAGCACCATCCATTCAGGCTAGCTGCTCTGCAAATGTGTGATGGTTAACTATACAGTTAGCACAGACCATCAGTCACCAAGGCAGTTTGCCACCATTTGTGTATTATTTCATTTTAAGAATACCTTCGCTTCAGGAAAAAGTGACTTAGAGAAGTTAACTTTGCAGTAAGGCCTGAAGAGTACCTGTAACTATCAGGAACTTCAAAAAGAGAAGAAGAGATCTGAGCTTTTCAAGAGAAATTATGTTAACATAGGTGAGTTTCTGTAATGTTTCCAAGTCCTTTGAAACCAGAAGCATGGTTTTCTTTCTCCATTTTAGGAGGCAGGGGTGAAATATAAGGTAAACATGATATTTCAGTGGCTAAGTGTTGTGACTACTCATGATTTGTTTTTTATCAGAACACTCAAAAGAGCAATTTCCATTCTGCACTTCAGCTTCTAGCAGCCTACTTCTGCATAAATGCGATGAATCTGTCTCCCAACCTTCCTGTTGCTCTGCAGGTTTATTTCGGTGGTCATTCAAAGAAAATGAGAGCTACATTAGAACAAAAGACCTCAGAAGTTTCTCTTGCAGAAAAGACCACACCTACAGCCTGGAAAGCTAAAATTAAAGAAGGTAAAATCAAAGTTTATTGCAGAGTTCTTGTAGCATCTTATGTGTAGCTTCCACAGGCATAATGAAATATTAATGTTGCAATTTGTACCAGGATGCATAGCAAGTTTTTCTAGCTTCACAGAGTTCAAGAAGGAAACCATTATAGCTTCTAGTTAGGATCATAAACCGAATGCAGTAGAAAATTTTTTTTGTAGATTAGCTTAGTCAGACATGGAAGTAGGACCTATTCTTACTGTTTACCATGAAGAGATGCCTTCTATAAGTAGCAGTTAAGGTCGAGTAGAACATGCATAAGCACAGCATCACAATTCCTGAAAAAAAAAAAAAAATGGAGAATATGGTTCCTCTGCATGCTCTTTTCTTGTCTTAGCATATTGCTAATATTGCATTGTGCTTGCATGCTTGTGTGTGGGAAGAAGTTCCCTGCAGGCAGGGAAGGAAAATCAAGTGATCTGTGCCCTATCTCATTCTACATCTATAGCTTGATCCAGTCAGCCCAGAGCTTCCTAATAACTTCTGTCCCACTAACAAGGAGTGATCTAATTTTCCTTTCCCTCTCAAAATACAAATATATTCAGGCAGGAGCTGGGCTATGTTATTTCTTCTAAGTCCTAGCTACAGAATCCTAAAAGATTGCACGTGTTCAGAAGGAGATGGACACATTCATAGAAGAGAAGTAGATCAACAGGTATTAAATGCAAGGCACTGTCTCTGGCTCACAAAGTCCCTGGGCCATAAACTGTTGGAGTCTGGGAGTATGTTCTGCAGAAGCAGTAGTACATGCTTAGTCCATTCTCACACTCTTTCTTAGGGCTCCATTCTTTGGCCAAGGGTTATAGACAGGATATTGAGCCGGCTGGGCTTTTGGTCTGACCAAGTTCTTATATTTTTATTTTCTTTCTGGTCAAGTGAATAATAAAAATGAGTAAGCTTAGTCTTATAAGGTTTAAAATTCCATAAAATCACTTCATATTTTAATTACATCAAATTCCTGACCCCAGAGACTATATCTGTGAACTGTAAGAGAATACAAATTGCAGGTGACAGACTAAAGCCTTACTAGTCAATAGCATTGATGGGATAAAAACTACCATCATAACTAAGTTGTAATGTGATATTGCATATGTCAGCAAAGAAAGCAATACTGCTGGGATTTATTTTTGCTGTGGGGACTGAGAGAGGTGCATCTGTCAATATTTAGGGGATAGCTGAAAGTATTTGAAAACCAGAGATTCAAAAACAAGAAGAAAACTGATAACTTAAAGGAAAGACCTTTCTAGAAAAAGAGGTGACAACCTGGAGTATACGCATATGCACACACACATACTTAGAAAAAAAACAATAATTTTGGTATACTGCAGAGTCAAAGAATGACCCAGATTGACCTAAACTGTCTCTTAGTGTTTAATATCTTTTTTCTTTAAAAAAAAAGATAAAAAAGATAAAAATATATTTTATTCTTTAATAAGCAGACAGACTGAAAGGTCAGGGGTTTTCAACTATGTCTTCTCTTTGAGTACTTCAGTAAAGAGAAAGTACAGAATCCTTTTACTTCAACTCAAAAGTTACTCCTAACTTCATCTTATTTGATCTTTACTTTTAAAGTAGCCAAAAGCTTCCATTCTCTTTGCTTATTAAAATAATTGATCAATTATTTGACTGTTTTTATATGGAATTCATTTTTACATGTAGACCATAAATGAATTTTAATGTAGCAATTTTTTTTAAATTAGTTTAGAAAAAACATGTAAGACTAGTGGTAGAAAACCATGAATTTGGATGTCAATATGAATACATTCAATGTAATTTACTACTTTGATAACATCTTAATTGGGACAAGTTCTTATCTTTGGGACTACCTTGTCAAAACAAGTCATGAGCAGCATTTCTCTTTCTTCCTTTTCCCCCCACATACTTCCAAAATCACCAAAAGCTTACTGAATAACAGTGTCCTTGAATGTGAAAGATTTCCATTTAAGTTTGACTGTCAGGACAAATTTCCTACCAAAAAGGCTGTTTAGTATTTAGAGAACCAGTCAATGACTTTTTATGCGCAGCACTGAGAGTTCTTGGCTTCACCTTCATTTTAAAACTTCATGATTTTTCATAAGATGGAATAGCTGTCCAACCCTAAACAATGAGCTTCATTAATTCAAGTAGATGAAATCTCTGATGATACTTTTCTAATGGCATCCCTTGTTACTGGAACATAGTTCAGCAAGTTGAGAACAAGAGACTATTTCTGACATGAACACTATCTGTGAAGGGAAAAGATTTTGATTAGAGATGATTATTTTTTTTTGAGTAGCACATGCTAGATCATTAACAGTTTCATTATCAATGTCACAAAATATTGCAGGGAAAACAAAACCAAAACCCAGCCCTGGAAGATATATATCATGAGTTATTACCTATAAGCCAAACCTTTTCTGAACATGTTAAAAGGTATTTAGGGGAATATCCTCTAAAAAAAAAAAAAAAAATTAAAACCCCCCAAACACTACAACAAAAACCCTGAAAATTTAATCACTGAAGAAGTGTGTGTGAAAATACCTAAATGCAGTAGAACTAAGCTATCTACTAGGAATAATTGTTATAGGTCTTCCTTTTAGACATCCTTAAATTTGTGTTTGTATTGTATTATTTCACATCCTGCTTTATAACTCTTAAAAGGATTACTTAAATTGAAAAAAAAATTAAAAATACATAAAACATTAGTTGTTCGACTAATCTGTAGAAGCAAATTCTTTGATATCTAGTCCTCTACTTCAGTGAAAGCAATCATGCAGTGTTTCCCTAGAGAACAAATCATTAGGAAATAAGTACTTTTGAGGTACTTGTGCTCCCTGTAGTAAAATTACCATACTTGGTTTCCCCATAAGCAAAATTTTCTGCATCTTATTTCAAACTAGGCTATTTGAATGGCAAATGTTAAGACGCAGAGTCATACCATCTGTTTTTTCAAGTGACGTAAATTTGAAGTGACAGCCACATATTTTTATTGTAGCAATCTTAATAACCACTGAACTTTGGTTTTGAGCTACAATTATTTGAAGTATGAGCACTCCTCAGTGTTCACAGCCTTATTCTGTCCTGCTACCCTTCTCCACACACAGGGATTCACACTGCATACCAGAGATCCGCTTTTGTTGTATCTATCACAGTATTGTTTCCATTTCTGGTTTAAGTTGTATATTTCTGTGCTGTGTGAAACAACTGTTATGCTTTTTTATACCCTTGACTGACTCACAATTCTTTGTCAAATGGGGAAAACTTTACAGATGGAAATGTGGAAGATAACTGTAGTATTTTTTCAAATTTTTTTTTCCCACTTTGATCGTAGCTCATGGGTGTGACAATTTCGGTGATGCTTGTGTCATCCGTCTCCACTAGCTTCCTTTTCTCTACACATTTTATCTATAAAAATCTACAGTTGGGCTGTTCTGTCATACGTAAACATCAAACTTCTCAAAGGAACATTTTAGCTTGATTTTTGCTATAATCAGTATTCAAGATCCCCACTGACTGGTAAATGTGATTCATAGCAACAGTGGGGGAGAAACCTTCATTCTTTGGGTGTTCCTGGCTGAAATTTTCTTCCCCTAAATGTAAAGTAAGTTTAAGGCAGAGGGCTTCTTTTTTAGTCTTTGCTGGATGGACTGTAAAAGCTATTGTATTTAAAGAGGTATGTGCTATTCCCCTGGATTCTCATGAGAGAAAGGGAGAGGAAGGGAGCAGACAAAGAAACCTCTAATAGATTATTTTTGTACATTTATAACTGTAGCCACACATTAGTCCCTGGTGCTTACCCATTTATCTAGGATAGAAGAAGTGTAACAGAGGCTAAAGAAAGTAGGTCAGAGCACATGAGCTTGCATGTGCCTGCCAAAGAAGGCTCTGTGGGTAGGTGAAGGCACTGAAAAATGTGGGGCTAACAGAAGCTCCACAATTTTGCTGTATGCAGGACCACCTTGATGGGTCCTGTCTGACTAGCTGGCATCTGTATTCCAGCATCAACACACAACTTTCTGACCACATCCCAGTTTCAAAGAGGACAGAGATCATTCTTTGCAAACTGATCACTTGTGATTTATTCTGGTCAGTGGGCAGTTAGCATAGACTAACTCATCTTTATGATAAAGATTTGCAAGCCCATTAGGCATTCTGTTTCTATTTAGTGGCCTCATAGACATCTCGGAGATCACTTCTGGCTCTTCTTGACTCTTCAGCCTGTAAGGAAACTGCAAATAAAATGCCATTTCTAATCTAGATGGACTCCTAATCCAGTGCCCTTTCTGATTTCAGTATTTACCAGGATGTTTTTAAGGCTTGTGATGTAACCCCTGCCTAGAAACCTAACTTAATGTCTACACCCATATCAGTTCAAGACCTTAATTTAGTTGGGTGACTCATTCTGACAGCCCTCCTAAGCTTTGTTTGATAGCCAGCGAGAAAACACTTTAACCCATTTGCTCAATGGTTTCTGCAAGAGTTAATTGTAATCCTAACTCTGAAACTGTGGAATTGGATCTAACCTACCATCTTGATTCCACCTCTGTTGTAGAAGTAATCAGTGCTTCAGGCTGAAACAAGCCAAATTTTAGCCCATGAATACTTTCTAAGCTCATTCTGTTTAGCCATGCTGTGATAGCTCACACGTAACCAATTTTCTTTCTGGTGTCACAAACTTCCATAGCCACCAGGCTGACATTTGATTTGCCATTTAAGCATTACTGGTTAGTCATGGACCTGAGACACACTGAGAAAGCTAGCTCTCAAATGTTGATAACAACCTGCTTCTCTACTGCTTAAGGCTCATTCACATAGTATCGGACTAGAAGTTCTGGAGCAGGTTCATCATACTTGTCCCTCCAGAATGAGCAGAAGTGCTCATGCATTCTTAAGCTGGCAGGTTTCTGCATCACTTGAGAGAATAGCTGCTATAGGATTCATCACCAGCTTCAGACTGGCTTTGCACACCTCTTACGTCCTCCCTATCCAATCTTCATATTCCTTTCCTTTAAGTTCAAAGGCCTAGTATCTCTGACCAACTGCTGTATATCATATACAACCTAGGCTAGAAGGACTTGGAGACATGCACAAAATTGAACAGGGAGCTGGCACACATATGAGCTTGCATGCTAATGAGAGAATAGACTAAAATAATGCCCAAATACCTTTAAAGAGAGGAAAAAAAGAGAACATGGGAAGTTGCAGACATGTTGGCTTCATGACAGATTAAATAATGAAAAAGGTTTGGATTCATCAAGAAAATTACAGATTAAAATATAATAAATCTGTCAGCTTGGTTTAGTGAGGATGATAGGTCTTTTGAACCTGTTGCTCCTTCAGATAGAATTAAAAGTCTGTCTGATAAAGGCAACTGTGTTTGTTCAATGCTATTTACTATTTTTATAGTTGATAGTATAGCTTTTGTATGGTAAAGTTTTCAGCTTGTGTGCCTTTACATGCAAGTTTAACAATGTAATAAATATTTATCTAATATTAACAAATAAATACTATGGCATGACCCAAAGAACTGGGATTATGATGACCGTTTAAAAATTCTGGTCTGTTCAAATAACAGTTTGGCTTTGTGGTTTGAATTGTTTCTACCTGAAAAGGAAATATTGAACAAAATGAGTCTGTAAAAATTGCTTCTTGGCTTCTGTTGTCCAAATAGGCAGAAGTCATGCAGTGGAGAGTGCAGCTCCTGGTGGTCTGCCATTTCACTGGAACTCCTGGTCATGGAGTTTTAAATAGTCCCTGAGTCAGAAGAAGTTAAACCAAGGAAAAAAAATGCAGACAGGAAAGGAAATATACATGTAGAGCTACTTCTACAGAAATATAAGTTAGAAGGGTAGCAAAGGCTTGGCTGGCAATACAGTCTACTCTGCAGTAGTAAATTGTCCATTACATGTTTTAAAGTAGCAATGCTAGAAAAGTATACCTACCGTTTATGTGTGCTTCACTGAACACCAGGTGGAGTTGACATATATGGAGCTACTTGGTGATTATTTTGAAGCTTCTCGAGCAACATTTTCATTACTGTCTGGAAGCCCTGCAGTGAATAGCACAATTAAACCCTGAACTGCACAGAAAGTTGACTTTAAAAGAACCAGAGCTGGGCTCAAGCCAAATCTAAAGTGCTGTTTGAAACTTGACCTAAACTCATACTTTTGGAATATAGAAAGCTGTTTAAATGTTAATCATTAATAAATCATGAAGCAAATAGTAGTCGTGTGTTTTAAAAATAATTGTTGGCCTTAGTCTTCCCTTCATTTAATTTTGCCACACCTGTAAGAGCTATGCTGTTACTGACAAAGCTTGTATTTCCACTTTACTGTTATGCTTGCTGCTAGACTGGTGAACCCAGATTGTACAATGCCGGTATTTTTATGATCTAATATGCAATAAATCCTCCTGCTGAAATCCAATACATATTCCTGCAGCTTCTACATGAAGCTGCAGCAAAAGTAGCATGACAACATGGGCTTTACCCTGCCACAATAAAAAGTGATGACAAAACTGTTGACTGCTTATGTACATTCATTCACATTAACCAAGTTTGATCTTGGTGATGTCTGCTTTCTGTTACTGTGATTTCTCCATTCACATATAGCAAAGGGTTCCAAATTTTTTTTTATGTGGTTTCTATGAAACCTAACTTTTTGGCTATACCATATCTTCCCTAGATGTGCACATTTTCTCCTTCTAATAAGCAGTAAGTGTTTAAAAGCAAGAGGAAAAAAAGCTTGCTTTGTAGTTCCAAACTTGACATGGGTCCTGACACTCGGATTAGCAAGATGCTGCCAATTATGTGCTCAGCAGCATCTTGTGTCTGCGTGGGCAGTAACATCTTTCTGTCACTGAGTTTTGAACTCACCTTTCATGTCTTTCTCTGAGTTGCAGTATGGTACACCTTCTTTTCCTAATCAGGTCTCGGCACCTCGCTAATACCTTTGCTGAAAACCACTCATTTTGCAGAGAGTGTTAAGAGACACTCTGTACTTGAAAACATCTGGTCTACTTTGTCAGGCTCTAGTTAAAGAGATCATTTTTTCATTTTAATGTATCTGCTTGCATGTTAGAAGAATATTGCTAAAAGTCTGTGACTAACTGCGTTACAGTGATAATTTAGAGAATCTATTCAGCATTAGGTCTGTATGGCTGCATGGTAGTAAAAATACCTTGTATCAGAAATTCTTGTTTACTGATACTGATCCTTTCCTTATTCTGATATTCAGTATGTTTTCAAGGAACGCAGCTAACGCGGCACCATTTGCATTTAAAAAAAATTATACTAACCACAGGTGCTCCTTATCTTGTAAACAGCCTCATGGATAGTATGGGAGTTTTAAAACAGGATGCTCTGCCATTACTACAAAGTCAGTCACTTTTCCCTTCTGTGCCTCAACCTGTTATCTGTGCAGTGTGGAGACTGTGATTGCTTTCTTGTTGAAAACTGCATCAGTAATTACAGAGAGCTTGAAAGTTCTCCAGCAAGCTCTATAAGTGCAAACTTTATCAAAACCAAGTGATTTTTTTACTCTATTGTAATCCATAGTTTTTCTACTAATTCCAGAGGAAGAAAGGTTGGGATATTAAATCATAGATGATTCAGTATGACTCACAAAACCTCCCAACAAACTGTCACGATGTTGATATCGTTCCACTTGCTTGGCTATAGGTAAGTTACAAATTCTGTGATTGTTCATGCTTGAAACTTCCAGGAGACTTAATATTCTGAAAAATAATGGAATATGGAATTAAAAATTGGCTGCTGTCTTTTTAGCTCTAGGTGAGAAACAAAAAAATTGCTCTCAGCAATAGTATTTGCTCTTATTTTGCAGTGCAACTACATGGGAAACGTCTTTATTGCAAGTAGAAATATTATATTTGATATTTTTTTAAAAAATAAGAATGAAGGAAAATGCTTTGTGTAAAAAATATTACTATAGATATTATTCATTAAACACTTTGAAATTACATAGCATTTTATGCTTTATAAATTTAAACACCTTTTGAATGTTTCTGATGTTTTCCATAGACTCCAGTAGTGAAAGGTCAGGTCTAACCTAATTAATCATTACAACACTGTTGCTAGGTATTCCTGACTCGTGGACACAAAGCTGAGGCAGAAAATCAGGCCAAAGAATGAGTCAATAGCAGACTTAAGATGGGAACTCTTAGTTCTTGCTTCCTGGTTTCATTCTGAATCATAAATTATCTTGTAACTGCTAAAGTGAAGAAGGAGATCAGTAACAATTTAATTGCATTTAGGCTTCTCACATTCACTTCTATGCCTTCTAAAAATCTATTAGTTTAAAACCGCTAAACGACTGAGACTGTCTGGTTCCTATTTCTAATGTGAAAATGCAAACTGAAAATTAAATAGAAGTATTAACATGCAAAAAAGGCACAGATGGTAGTGCCATTATAAAAAAAATGAGATTAGAAGGTTAATTCTTAAGCCTATCTCCCATCAACTAGACTTGGGAGCCCTGCATCCCAGCTGGTTGTGCTGCCTGCTCAGCAGCACAGCCGTCTCAGTAACAGTTTGCGTTGAGGGACAGCTCTCGTGGAAGCCTCTCGCTGACATTCACGGCATGGAAATCTCACTATTCCTTAAAAACACATGCTTTTAATTCCCGTGGCTTCAAGAGAAAAAAATAGCAGTGCTGTGACTCATCTAATTGGCAAAATGATGTTTGAATTTGCTGTTCGTGGGTCTAGAGCAACGAACGGATCGGGAACGGTGGGAGTCTTGGATGTGGCAGGGGGTCGCTGGCTCCCTCACGGCTCCGCCTCCATGGGGGTCCCTGGGCTCTTTCTGCTTCCCGGATCCCATCGCAGGTGCAGTTCTCCGGTGCCGACAGAAGCGCCCTCAGAAAGTTGGGGTCACCGGCGATAATTGTGTCAATACACACACCGCGCAACGCTTTTCTGAGCTTCAGTTCTTGACTGCGGTCAAGAAACCGGGTTTTGCTGTAAACCCTGAAGGAACGTGAATGTTCTTCTTGGTTTTGAAGCTCACTTTGGGGATCTACCTAAAATACAGCCTAACGGCTCTGCTATGGAGAACAACAGCAACCAGCCGGAAAGGCCCGCCACTTCGGTACGCAAGCGATCCGAACGTTTACACCCGGAGGTCTCAGCGCTGTGGCTGCGACAGGGGTGCTGCCCTCAGCACCCCAACGCCGACTCCCCTCCCGTGGCGCCGAGCGGGCCGGGGCGCGGGGGCGCAGCCCGCGACAGCTCGGGCCCGCGACAGCTCGGGCCCGCGACAGCTCGGGCCCGCGACAGCTCGGGCCCGCGACAGCTCGGGCCCGCGACAGCTCGGGCCCGGCGCCGCCGCCCGCCCGCAGGGGGCGGCCGAGAGCGGCGCCACGTGACGCGCGCCGCGCCGCCGTGGCCACGCCCCAAGGGAGGCAGCGGCGAGCGAGGCCGGCGGCGGCGCGGGGAGGCGGCGAGGCAGCGCGGGGCCGGCGGCCGCGCTACGGCGGGGCTGTGAGTGGCGGGGCCCGGGCCGGGGGCGCGGAGCGGAGCGGGCCAGGATGTCGCGGTCGGTGCTGCAGCCGAGCCAGCAGAAGCTGGCGGAGAAGCTTACCATCCTGAACGACCGGGGCGTCGGCATGCTCACCCGGCTCTACAACATCAAGAAGGTGCGGGGGCCCCAGTGGGGAGGCGGGGGGAGGAACCGCCCCGGCGCGATCTCTGCCGCCGCCCGCCAGTCCGACAGCCTGGCCGGCGCGGCGCTCCGCTGCCGCGCGGCTCGCGGCTCTCCCCGGCCGCGCTGCGGCCTAGCTGCGGGGCCCGAGAGGCAGGGCGGGGAGGCGGCGGGAGCCGCGCCGCCGCCGCGGTCAGGCGCTCCGGCCCGCCCCGGCCCGCCGCTGCGCCGCCTGCGGGCCCGGGGACGGTGGCGGCGGGGGGGGAGGCTGGGGCCGGGGCTTCCCGGGCGGCCGCCGCCTCGCTACCTGGCGGGAGTCCCGGTGCTGCGCGGCGCCCACAGGCCCGGCGCCCCCCGCCGCGGGGCCTAGGCCCGGCCCGGCGCCCGCGGCAGTCGGAGCCGCTCCCGCCTCGCCGTGCGTGAGTCACGGGAGCCGGGAGTGGGCTGCTCAGCCCGGGCTTTCCCACGCCGAGTTGCGAAACCTGTCGCTACCGAAGGGAAGGGATTGGGGTAAAATTAGTAAGTTTAATTTCAATAAGTTCGAGGCGCGCGGTTGCTTAGCAGCTCCCGGCGTGAGATGGAGCAGATGTTTGAAGCCGTCGTGGGTGGTAGGACTGCTGCCCGCCTTCCCGAAATGAAATAAATCGGTGTTTGCCTAGGTGAGGTTGTTCGGCGGTGCAGGTCTTGGCGTTGACGAAAAGGGTGGGTTACGCCTCCGTGGTTAATTTCTCTTCTAGAGGAAGTCGTTGTCCTTTTCTTTATGGAAAACTGTAGTTCGTGGCCATCCCCTGCGCCAGGTGCTTCATGTAGCCTTACCAGCTTAATTTACCTAACGTGCGATGCATTATCTGGATGTGTATGGCCCCTCAATCCACTTCCAATAATGGATGTTAGTTAGGATTTTACTGCCTTGCCTTGAACACAGTTATTTTTGAGAGGTTTTTCTTATTTTAAAGGAAACATTAGTTATTACGTTCAAGCAACGAGCACATCTTTGCAGGTTTAGAATTTTAAAATTTCTGTGCCATTTGCATGCTGGGTTCAGCTGGCCTGTGCTGCAGCAATAGCAGAGGGAGTTTGAGAGTTTTAGGTGCTTACTTGATTGCTCTGATTTCTGAATGCAGGTTTCTGTCAGGACTTATCCTGCCTAACAGATCTGAGCTAAAGGATGTGTTTTCTCAAATTGTTTTGCTCATATGGGAGACTTGTACTCCAGAAGTAGTAAGGGCTGCTGGGCTATACCAAGTGCAGTGTTGATTTTAATTAAGGTGGTGTTTCCAGGGAAAAAAAGCAAATCATTGAAGTATTCGGAAGTCAGTGTTGATCCAAAGCAATGTCAGCACTTGATGTGCACTTGAGTGTTTCTGCAAATCATCACTGATGTAAATAAAGCATTTTAACTAAATTATTGCAAATTCCTGTCTTTCTGAAACAGAAGTGACGTTCTTTTTAATTTGCAGTTTTGTGCATTGGAAAATGGCTTCAACTTAAGATTTTTAACAATATAATCACACTTTTAACACAAAACAGAAATTCCCTATTTAGGGGGAAAGCATCAAAATGGGGAAGTCATTTGTGTGTGCGCTTGTTAAGCTTTGAGAGAAATATACCGGGTGAAAAACAGGCTAGGGGAATTTTGCCTGCTATAGCCATGGTTTGGGGGGAGAAGGCAGGAAACGAGACAGTAAAAATGAAACCTCGTCTTGACATACAGCTATGCCTTAACTATTGTGAGTGCGGGCTCTGTTTTCATTACCAGTGTTCTGATTTGGGGACGCTTACTCATGTTAAGCGGTTCAGTGCCTACACACACATTTCTGCTGGCATGTTTAGATGGCAGAGTCCTGAGCACTCTTTGCCCATATGGTGGTAGCTTCTGCCATTACTCACGTTAGTGAAGTGATGCGAGTGGATAGGTTCTTAGTAGGGGAGCATCAGCACTAGAGGTGACACCAGTTTTTCCTGCAAATGCCATGAACGGAGTCCAAAATTGCGTAGGTCTTACATACAGAGAGAGGAGGCATGACCAAGCGGCTTGATTATTGTGTGACGTATAGTTTTGCAAATCTGGAGGTGTCCCAGACACAACTCTGTGTATTCATATAGCTATTTGTGATTCAAATAGTTGTTTTCTTAAGCTGCAGTCAGTACTGCTTGACAGTAGTAACTGGCTAGCTCTGATGGTGAGCCCCGGAAGTCTTGGGATTGATTAACATGTTTTAATGTGGATCTCTGTTCCGCCCAGCTGCAGCATAACTGGCTGCTTGGAACAGTTTATTTTTCTTTATTTCTTTTTTTTCCCCTCTCTCAAAACAGTTGATTCCAAAACTGCTGTTTAAGTTTCTCATGCTTCCTCTATTGAAGATGATATCGAAACTCAAGTTGCTAGAAATAACCACACAATATGTGGTATTGCGGTTAAAGGAAATGGTTAAGAGTTTTTTTTATTAAGAGGAAGTGAGAGGTGAAGTATTCGTAGCTGCCTTACAGATTGGTGTAGATGCTGTCTAGGCAGCAGAGATTTTAAAGGATTAAGAATTTTTTCGACTGTTAGAAAGCAGAAAAACTTTACTTCCCAAGGAATTACAGAAGTTGTTAAAAGCAGTTAGAAACCTGATATTTGTACTTCATCTTCCTATATATAAATTTCAGTTTAGATGTCTTTGTGCTTATAGCTGCTAATTGTTCATTGTTTCCTGTTTATTGACTTTCTGTGCTATTGTAGTCTTCTGAAAGAGTTTAAAGTTTGTTGTTTTTAAGATAGAGTATCTGAATGTGTGGGGTTTTGCCTCTGAGAGTGATATGGAAAATACAAAAAGTGGACTTACGCAGGTAATAGTGGATGATGAGACAAAACTCACATTTGATCTGTATGGAGGTGGATTTTTTGTTGCTGTTATTATTTTAAAGGCTGACCCTTTGCTTGCTGCTTTCAGCTGTCTTTTGTACTGGGACCAGTATTAGTCCCGAAATCAGAAATCTTAACTGTTGCTGTTTCTTTCCTGTTTTTTTCCTTCTACTTTTTAAGAATTTAACCTTAATTATCCAGGCTAGCAATTGTATTATTGTTTTCCATGTAACACTTTTGTCATTACTTGCCTACAACTAAACCTCAATAAGTCAGAGACCAGGTTTTTTTTCATGCCATCCTGGCTCAGGTGAAGCTTGGATTTTGTGGTTACCTTTCAGAGCAGACTGAGACTGTGTTGGTAAGCTTTATGTAACGCTGTCAGTACTGTCAAATAAGTGTATTTTTCAAGAGTGATGACAGAGAAATCATCTTGTTTTCTGTGGGCCTGTCTCTTGTTTGTTTATAAAGCCCTTGATTACTGAGAAGTATTTACAGTAAGAGATTTCATCTTAAAATACCTGAAGTATAGATTTAGCTAGGGCAAGTAAAGAGAGTGTGATCTTGATGAATGCTGAAGCAGGGCTACTGTCAACAGAACTGCTAGGAATAAAAGTTAAGGTTTTGAATTATTTAGAGTATATGTTATTCAAACATAATGAGTCTGTTATTTAGCATTAATTGCTTTGCTAGCAATGTTCTGTTCTTCATGGTGCAGGTTTTATGTTTGTGTGCAAAGTTTTATCTTAAAATGCCATTAACAAAACATTCTTTTGACTTTCACAACTCTGATGATTACATAGTATCTGAAAAATGAGAATCTTGAACCAATTTGTGGATATGAACTGCATAACCAAACTGAAGTAATAGATAAGGCACAGAATAAATATTTGCAGGGGCTTTAGCTGACTTTATCTTTTCTGTTCCAAACTAAAAATGTGGTCCCAATCCTATTGCGAGCACCACATAGCTTAGTATGAAGCCAGATTTAAAATCATTTAGCAGGTGATTAATTGCCGGTTAGTTCTTTAGAGATGCAATAGTGGGAATATTGGATTTTTACCTGTATTGAGGATGTTACTTGTTAGCCATTTTAAAGACTCAGTACTTTTTGTTTTCCCTATTTATTTTCTCTTCTGCAGCAGTTAAAGTACATACTCTTTTCAAAAGAGCAAAAGAAGGCATATATGCTGTGAGGGAAAGAGGAGGACTGCATCAAGTCTCCTGTGGTAAAACGATGACAAGTTGGCCAGATCGGCCAAGGCTGAATAGAGGTCAAATCTTACTTCAACAGCCTTTTACGCTGCTTGTGAGATTGGGCTGAAGAAAAAGATCCCAAAAGCTCTAAAACTGGACTGGAGAGGACTTGACAAAGCCTAAACATTGCAGGGGACATTTGTAAAAGCCAGTCGATTGTTTGATTAATAGAACCAGTTGATAATGTGTACTGTTTTGCTCAGGCACTAGAGCAGTTCTTAAGGAAAAAGTAGGAGAGATTTTAGGTGACTGGCAGAACATGTAGACGTTTCCAGTCTGCAGAGCTCTGAGGTTTGGAAGGGTGTAGGATTAGATCACCGTTCTGACACTGAGCTCTGTGCTGAAGTGCAGAGCTTTGAGCTGAGACGAAAAGCTCACAAATAATCTCGTTTTGAATTGTAAGGTTGGTATTGGAAAGAACAGGTAATGTCTTCAGGTCATCAGGAGGTGTCTTTGGGTAGGGCACTATTGCTTCCGGTGCTTGATAGATGTCAGCAGTACTTTAAAGGTTAAGATGACAATATATGTTTGTCTGTTTGTGTCTGCGATCTTGGAGGAATGGCTCAGAATACTGTCCCACTGATAAGAAGAGGAGGAAGCCCCAAAGAAACTCACAGTCAGTGCTGGCAGTAGCTAAATAAATAAATAAATGTGTTTGCTCAGGAAGCAAACACAAACTGAAGATACCATGCCACATTTTTTTGAACTCAGAAAAGCAACTAATTTTGTGAAGAAACAATAAGACTTTCTAATACAATATAAAAATATCCCATGATATCTTCCAAAATATACAGAGAGAAAGCCAGGTGGATTTATCCTTTTGCGTCAAGTGTAGATGCCAGAATTACCTTGCATTGTTTCTTTGTTTAAAAATACCAATTACCTGCCACCCCAATTACTGTTCATTTGCTCTGCCATGTGTTCACACAAAACCAAATCCATTTTTCGTTGCAAGAGATTTTTAAGATCGTGTGCAGAGGAGATACAGCTAAAAAGTCGTAACAGTTCCCATTTTAGATTCAGAATAGACAGGGCATTCCCATTGCCTTCCTTTCTTTTATTAAAATGGTACTTTATAAATTACATTTAGGCAAAGTTTTGTGGCAGTGAAACTACTCTTCATTTTTTTTCTTTGTTTTTCACCTGCCCCATATTTGATTAATAGAACCAAGTGCTTAGTTAAACAGGTGCTACAAACACAAGAGGACAATGTGAATTTATCACTGTACAGATAGCATCAAATCAAGCATATTTCTTTCATTGGCGAGGTGACAGGTCACTCTAGTATGGACAACTTAGTAGAAGTTTTATGCGTTGACTATAGCAAGGCTGCTAACATTACCTCATCTGATTGTTCTCATGAACAATCTAAGGAAGTACAATCTGGATGAAATTGTAATGATGAAGGCAGATGGATAACCATATTAGGGAATGGTTACAAAGATCTCCTTGTCAGACTGCGGTTCAGCAGGGTCTTTTTGGGACGTCTCTTGCCTCTCGTTCCAGTCATTCTTTGTATTAACAACCTAGACGATGATTACCATGTGCTTAATATATCCGTAGGTAGGAAACTGGGAGAAGCTACAGAAATAATGAAGAACCTAATTGGAATTCAGTTTGAGCTTAACAAATTGTAGGTATGGTCTAACAAACTTGGAGGTGGCTGAGCAAGTATGATTGTAAGCTATTTTGTGCTTAGTGAAATTTAAAATACAAAATGAAAAGTAATGAGAGAGCGAGTCTGCAGAAAATGGCTGGGAAAGGGACGTGCCAGGGCAAACGTGAGCCAACTAAGTTTCACTGCAAAAAATCAGGGATGATATGAGGTTTTATGTATGTGTGAGCAAGATAGCCTGTAGATAAATTAAATAATCCTTTTGCTCTATATGGCATGCATTGAGACTCATCCAAAATGTATCTGCTTTTCAAGAAAGATGTGGACAAAATGGAGAAACTCGAGAGCAGAATAGTAAGACCAGTGATGCAGAAAATTTCACCTGTTAAGAAAATAGGAAGATTCTTTTTTTAAAGTAGATAAATAAGCAATACAAGTTTTTAAGTATTCAGGACTGCTGTAAAGATAAGGGGAATAGTTTGTGCAATTCAGTGTGGCCACAGAGATCAAGAAGTGATGGATTAAATTGTAGTGAGAAAAGTTCAGTTTAGATCTTAGAACTTTCTAGCGAGAAAGGTTGTTAAATATTGGAAAAGACTGTGAGAATGTTTTTGAATGTAGCCTGTTGGAGACCCGTAAGTAAAGATGTGGCAGATATCTCCCAGGAGCAACATAGATAGAGTTGATCCTGCTCTGGAATAGGAAAGTAGGGTAGGCAATTTTTCAAGATCCTTTCTAGCCTTTTCTTCTGATTTCACATGAGTATACATTTTAATGGTTGGATCTCTGAGTAGAGATACACTGGGATTTAAAATAAAATATATACTTTAGGGTTCAAGACACACCAAATAATGAATAATGGTGGGGAAGATGTGTTGCTTAGCTCTAGGAAACATTGGACTGACTTTTAACATCTTTAATTGTAATTTTGATTTAATATGAAAGTGCATTATCTTTCAAACTTTTGAACCTTTGTGCATGAAAGTGCAATAGCTCTTAAATTTATAATAATTTAAAGCCATATTTTGGATACATGCAAGGCCTACAGAGACTGTCCAAAAATTAGTTAACTAGAGACTTTCTTCTGATTCCAGATCCTGGTTGGATCATGGGAACAATACAGTTTCGGTTGAATCTATTAGCATAGTTTATGTATCAAAATACAGGTTTACCTTTTGTACAAGTATCATTTATGTAACTGCAAACATCAATAATGTAACTTACCTAGTACAAGATTACCCAAGGGATACTGGTGTAGAACAGTTAAATTTTGGCCATAAAACATATTAAACTGTAATAATTTGTCCATGTGTGACCAAATTCTTGCCTCTGCTTGCATAACTGTTAAGAGGGACAAGGCTTCATTCACAAATCTTATCTGGGTCCAGCCTATCTAATAATAAACGTAGGCTTCCACAGAACCTAAAATACAGCAAAGCAGTTGTGGTAGGCTTCATCAGAGATGTTAAGGCAAATGTAGTGTGAACAGTTTCCTTACGTATTTACCATTCAAAACAGCTCTTTATTGATTATTCACCTCTCTCTCCTTCTCATTAGTTTTGCGTTTTCAAAATCTGAGATTGTCAGTTGGTAATCTCATTATTTTAAATGCGTGACAGAAACAAAGAATAAATAATATGTTTTATCCTGCAAAAATCTAGAGTTAATTATGAACCTGTCTCTTTGAATGTTTCTTTGCCATGTATTATTTACTATAATTTATAGGATGCGTAGCCACAAACCAGGCATTCAAATTTATAGATACATTTTAGGGCAAAGTCTTTAATGCCAGCAGCTGTTACAACGGAAGAACAACAGCTTTACTGTGCATGCCTTTCTGGCGCATCAAGAGAATGTGCTGTAGTAAACTGTAAATGGTATGTACAGGAGCTTTTCCCATTTTTTTAATACAAGAATCGTAGTGTATTTCCACTTACTAAAGAAAGTTACTAACTCAGGGGATGGCATATTTTTGCTATTGTTGAAATTCCATTGATTTGCTGGCTAAATTCACAGAGGTTTTTTAGTGCAGATTCATTTGTAAAGGAAACTTGAAGATGAGGTGACTTGTTGACTAAGATTATTTCAGTGTATGTTGTCACAGTCCAGTGGAACTGTGCTCAGCAGTGTTTTATCTCAAGTCCAGAGTAACAGTAAATCAAGATCATCTCGAAGTAATAAAAACATGTTAAATTGCTGCAAAATATGACTTGTTTTATGATCATCTGCTGATGTAGGAAGTTTGGGGGATGAAAATAGGAAATTACTGACTCAAAAGGCCCTGTTTCTCTTTTATTGGGAAACAGCCCAGCTAATAATTTGGAATAGGTTGAACTTAGCAACAAAAAGAAGAATATAAAAGGTATTTCCATAATACAGTAACAGTGTAGGCTTTTTTAAATCATCCTAAACTATGTAACTCAAGTAATACTTATCAATGTTCTTACTCAAGGACACGTGGTAGGTTTATGTAAAAGGCATGAGTGAAGTTTAGGTGTTCTAAATGCACCCTGTATGCTGTGCTGTGGCACTGACTTTTGACAATGATTTTACCTGAACATAAACTTCCCTTTATTCATGTCACATCAGCTGGATATATGCAGTAATTTTGTTGATGGATTTTTTATTATTTTTTTTTTCTCTTCCACCGTCCTCTGCCCCCAGGTAGGAAGTAAAATGTTAGGCTTTGATTTTTGCAGTGGTAGCTGTAACTGTATTGGAGAAAAATGTCTCTGCTGTATCTCTTAATGTTGGTGTATTCTGGGCCAAAGGCAGTTGTACTGGATTCTGTGTTCTTCTTTACAGGCTACTTATCTTAAATGTAGACCTTAAGGAGGTTTTTGTTGTTAGATGTTTTCTTGTTGGCTGCTTCTGAATGAGTACAACCTAGAAAGTGAAGCCATGTAGTATTCTTCATTTTCAAAGTGAAAATAGTATAGAAGAACCCAATAGCATCAAGTGAAGAGTATAGTCTGATAATAATCTAGTTATCTAGATTATTAGGGTAAGTAGGAAAATGCTGCTTTAATTTAAAATGTGTGGCATAGTGAAGCATCTCTAAAAAGTACATGTAGACAGATATCTCTGAAGTTTGATGAGCTGTGCATGTGATAGCAAATGAGTATTCTGAATAATGAATCTCTTAGCTATAGAAATCATACTGTTCTTGTTAAGAGTTGGATGCACAGAACCAGATCAGGAAAATATGTTTGCTTAGTTGAGAGCTTATCATAGCAGGGTACCATTCTGAAGTGCTGTGGAAAGAAATGCTGTGTAACTTGATAGAAATCCAGTGCCAGAGTCCTTTTAATTTTTATTTTAATTACTTAGATTAGTCTCTAACAGTAGCTTTGCATCATCTTTTTCAGCATAACTGCTTGACAGCTGTTTAGTAATGTACAAAGGAATTTAGAGATGACTGCTGGGAGATTCTTTCAGTATAATATTTCGGGGCTGAAGCAGCTCAAATCCCATAGCTTCAGAGCTGTATTCCATGAATGCTGCACCAGTAAGAACATTTTTAATTCTTGAATTTCTTTTGAATGCTCAAAAAATGTAGCCATTCTGGTGTTTTTTTGATGTTCTTTTAAATTTATTTTAAGGTAAGAAATGAAGAAAGGTTATCGCAGCCCACTTAGGGGAAAAAGGTGATATCTGAGGCTGACTGAGAAAGGGCTACTGCATTTGGCTAATTCTCAAAATTCTATTTGAATGCTAGAGAGCTGTATATGGCAAAGTGGTCTTTGTATGTTGTACCACGATGTTCCTGCCTATTACAGTACTGACAAGGGATTTTGTATTGACTAATACAACTATTAAAAGCAAAAGCTACCTTTCTTATCTATATTCTAAGACCATTGCCCTCAATGTCTTTGTTCTTTCTACAATGCAAAATTGTGGTTATGTGCCTTATCACACTTTCATACTTGTGCGAAAGTGCTAGGGTTGGGGTTTGTATTTTCATTCTTTTATGCTTTCTAGAGTAAACCATAGTGAGCCTGGGCTTCATAGGTCTGTTTGCCATTTTAGGAGAGATTTAGCTTACATAGACTGTTTTACGTGTGATGCTGAATGCAGGCAACAGTATGGATGAAAACTGTATTGATGCAACAACAACTAGTAATCAAATAATCCCAGTTCTTAGAAAGGAGCTGAGCTGCTGTGGAATGTGGGAGAGGGAAGGAAAAGGCATTGACCCACTTGTTCAGTGATGTCTGTTGTCCTCTTTCTATTCAGTCCACGTAGGTAGGCTTGTACAGCTTTTTAGAAGCTGGAATTTTGAAATGTATGAAGCATACCTTTAACCTTTTATATCTTGCAGCAATCGTCTTTCTTATGGATCAATCTTGTGTAATTTATTAGTAGGAAGGATTACAGTTGCTTTAAGTGTGATGTTAGCAAACAAACAATGGGAAGGAGCAAAGCTCTTTCTTGCATATTCAGATGTATTGAGGGGGTTGCCAGTTAGACTGATGGGTTAGACTCATTTCTGGGAACTGAGTTCCTGAAGCCACATGAGGATGTGCATGTTAGTGTTTTCAGATGTCTGTTTCCGTGTGAATGATTTGTGTTTAAGGGCCTGGGTAGAACATAATTTTTAGTAAACATTTCAGAGAGCTGATTTATAGGAGGAAAACCATCTGTTGCTAGGAAAAATAAGGAGTGTATGTGGCAGTAGTGTTTGAATTCAGACTGAAAAATTTAGGAACTGAACAGTGGTAGATTTTTTTTTTGTCTCCTATATAACAGCAACTGTATTGGAAGTTAACAGGCCACAAATATATGTTGTCTATCAGCTTGTAATCCTTCTTTTAGTAGAGATAGTTATATGATGTGCAACAAGGACAATAAATTCAAATAATCTGACTCAGATTCTGACAAACCTGTGACATCTAGTTGATTAAGACTTCATGAATTCGAAGTGCATGTTGGGTAATTTTTTTGACACCTATTTACAGTATAACTTTTACTTTTGAAATTGTGTAAGGACTTTATGTACGGAATAGGTCTTTTGTGGCACGTGTTGTTTGCTGCTGTAAGAATATTGAAGCAACTACTTAATATCTAACTGATACTGTGGATGTTGCTGAATTTATTTTCGTTATAAATTCCTCTTGTATTATAGATTTGATATTTTAATAAAATTCAGTGTTTTTGTGGAAAAATTAGCAAATGTGAGAGTTTTGGTGTTAGAGTAGTACATTAGCATACGTCATGATGGTCATGTACTGCTGGTAGGAGTTTTAGAAACTTACAATAATGACTCTTTTGTTTTTTTTCTTGGCTACCGTTTCTTTTTCAGGTATGTAAAACTTCACTGAGTTTCTCTCCTTTTTTCCCCTGTAGTTGCATGTGATGTTTGTTAACTCCTTTTTTCTCTCCCTACCTGAACTTAGTTTGGAAATACTATTAGAAGTTACATGTCTCAGTATATATGCAGCACTTTGCACAATAGTAAAATTCTAATAAGTACATGTAAAGTTGTTTGTGAGTATTAGAGTAATCACCATCCAGTAGAAAGTATGCTGCCTAGAGTAACAGAAGGTCGTAATGTTCTTTTGGATGTAGGTAATAGTGTATTAGTTCACTTAAATGTAACATATTTTAGAGTTTAAGAGTAATTTGTTTATATGTAATTTTTCTCTCTTTTTATTACACTGCTTTCCCAGCAAGGACAAGTTTGGAAGGTTTGCAAAGCTTTTCACCTTCCCTTTGCCCGCTTGCCCGCTTTCAGAATCGGTCTCATACTCCATGACTTCTGTCTCTACAGTCCACAACTCAGTCATAGAAATCAATGTGGAAAAGTTTTTAAATGAGCTGTCATTTGAGTTCGCTATGTTGCGTAGAAATGCCTAGCATGTAATTTAGTTTTGCATGAGACACGAAACTCCTTTGCAAATCCCTATGAGGACTATAAAACTAAATGAATATTTGAGAAAAAATACAATTTGAGGACAAGTTTTGTCATGTAAGTAATGCTGGTTTTAGTATGTTTCTTCAAACTAAGTGGTATAGCATGGCTTGCTAGTCAGAGTAGTTGAGTAGTGTGTCTGACAGCATGCACTGTAGCTGGCAAAAGTAGGTGCTTTGTCATTTGTCTGTCCACAGAAGCTGTTCTGATATGTCTACCTAACTTAAGAGACTTAACACTTAGTTGTGACTTCTGTTCAAATCGAAATTTAATGAAATTTCTTGATTACTGCTTTTAAAGCACAGCCTATGCTACTGTAGGAGTAAAGAAAATGAGCAAAACTTGAGTTCTTAATCTAAGGAAATAGGCAAGTACTGGTGGTTTTACTGTGGGTTGGAAAATTGTCTTGCAGTTAACAATTTAAAGAAAAAATAAATGCAGATTCGTGGGGCTTATAGTTTTGTTTCACAAAGGATAGTTTAATCATTTAATGTGCCCAGCACTGTCCTCCACAGATGATGACATGATTGAATCTTCTAACAGTTTATTAACTCCAGATGAATACAACACTGCCTCAAACCAGGAATAGCATTAAAAGGAAACCATTTTTTTTCTCCTTCTTTTAGGATTGCGTTTTTTCCCTCACTGCTGTTCTGCACTAACTGCTTTGATACTCCATGCATCTTTTTCAGTAGAAGAGCATCTCTGTACTGTTTCCCATTGCATATTTCAGCTGTGACAGTCCCTGCACTTTGCCTTTCATTTTATCACCTGCTCACTAAAAACAAACAAACAAAAAAAGAATCTTTCTAGTTTGTCTTCAGATTTGCAACTATCACTTAGCTTTAGATGTATGATTGTGGTTTTACTTCATTTTTTATTGTATTTTTTTATAGGCATGTGGTGACCCCAAAGCCAAACCATCCTATCTTATTGACAAAAACCTGGAATCTGCTGTCAAATTCATAGTCAGGAAGTTTCCAGCAGTAGAAACACGCAACAACAATGTAAGTAACCAAATGGCTATATAAGTATTTTTCTCAATACTCTTCAGCGCTTGTTGCTTAAATCTGAAAGGTTTTATGTGTTCTTATAAAGCATCTGATGCTGACAGTTGCAGTTGGAATATAGTTGTTGATTCAAATATTTGACAGGATACTTTAGAAAGAACTATCTCCAAAGGGAGAATTTTATACTGTAATTCTGGATTGGTTTTGTTAGGGTAGGACACTTTCTGGTTTTCTTTTTACCTACTGTCTTCTGTCCCATTTCAAAGAATTGTCAATGGGAAGTAATCCTTGAAAAAATCATGCCTTGCTTTGATAGCAGAAATTCTTGGTGACCAGACTGATTGCAGAAAATGGAAGTTGCATAACTTTATTTGTGATGAGACCTGACCAGCGGATCAATAAAAGGCACCTGACTGCAAAGTGGGAAAATGTGCTTGTACTTTATGGGTGCTGGTACCTTACAGGTGCCCTTGCTTATGGGGTCAGTCCCTGTGGGAATACATAGTGCTTTAGTATGTAAGGAGAAACCTTGTGAAGTAAATACAATTGTTTGCTCTTCAGATGTAGTGAGTTCAGTTGCAGTACGAAATTATTTTTCACCCTTTTGAGTGATCCAGTATTGCTGAATTTGACTTTGTAGCCTTTTAGAGATAATAAAGACTATTAGATTACAGGTAGGCATTTTCGCAGGTGATGCACACTTGTTTCTCTGTTTCAGTTTGAAAGTCAAGGGAAAGATTTTTGTTTTACCTGCTTATATTTCTTTCCAAAGGTGGAAAGTGGAGGTAGGTGTTGGGTTTGCATGTTCCCTGCATGCAACTACTTGCATGTGTGTTTGAGAGGTTTAGACTTGCTTTAAAGCATTCAGGTTTCTGCAGAATGGTAGTGGTAGTAGTAGTGGGAATAGTTAGTTTCTTTTACAATGCCAACTAGAATTTCTATGTAATGTCTCCAGTAATACCAATGGAAAAAAAAAAAAGGAGAAAAAATTTCCCTTATGGAGGAAACATGCTTTGTTACTTCAAAATTTGTACGTGTTTTGTACTGTTTAATACTGCTCATCTTTGCATTGAATCTGATTGTGTTAGTAACAAATATGGCAAATTCTCTATCAAGTTTATATAAAAATGGTAAACCCTTTAAACCATGTTTGGTAAATGTTTCCATATTCTCTAAACTGCAGTGGCAGATCTACTATTAAAAGTAAAAGATTATGTACATAGAATTTGTTTAATGTAGTTGCGTGTATGCTCTATATGTCTTCCGGATGTTGATTATGAATTTGGAGCTTAACTAATGATAGATATTTTAGGATTTGGTAGTGTGAAGTCTATGGAAAGAGATCAAAGCTAACTTGATATGTTTTGACAATCACCGTTTCTAAAATAGGACACGCTCATAATGTTTTGTCATTGCCTTGTGTTTATTTACCATGAGCCAGCCAGGCCTGTGTTTATTAAGCACAGTTATCGAAAGCCTACCCTTCTTAAGTATGAGCACAGTTTAAAGTCGGAATTTTGAGTTCTAGCAATAGGCAGCTGGGGTTTCCCTCCATTGCAGTCAGAGCTGATAGCAGTTTGCTTGTCTTGGTTACTTACAGATGTTTTCCTATAGAGTGTTGTATCACCCGAAAGAAACCTTTACCCATAACACATACCTAATGAGACAAAAGCCATGTCATATGCAGATAAAGTTCTAGTTTGATGTAAGATAAATTTTTGTTCATAAACCTTAGCTTAAAAAAGATGTAAGCATCTAGCTTCTGGTCAGGAAGGTGTTCCCCTGCTTGCTCCTCATTTGTCTCCCTCCTCCTACTGGCCAACAACCAGCTCACCATATAGTAGGAGGACATGCCAGTGAGTTCCTTCAGTAGGGAAACTAGAGATTTAAAAGGGCAAGAAGGTTACTGGAACAGGGGCACATCAATTAATGAAGTATTACGAAGGATTATTGCAGGGGAAATAGTTGAGAAATCATAACCTGTGCTTCCTCCTTGCAGTGAAAATTCCAGGACAGCCTTTCAGGAAGGGGTTTGGATTTTGTACGTTGAACTGCAACAGTTGCCATTGCTTGGCATTGTGCATCTATACAGTTAGTAGTACCTATTGACATATCGGTAGGTGATGTTGCCAAACAAGCTTGCATTCGGTTGGAGAATAGGTAACGCCTGCTTTTCTTTTTCTTTTTTTTTGACCTATTTTTAGCTGTTTGTTTTTTCTTGGGTATCTGTCATTTACAGTGTTTTGTGTCTCAGAGGTGAACAACACATTTTATTGAAGAGTATGAGCAGTGTCTACTGTAATCAGATGGTGAAAGCCTGAAAAGATGCTGAAAAGCCTGCATTTTTATTCTTTTGAAACAAGTGATTGTTGTTTGCTATTGATAGCTTTTACATCTTTATTCACAAAAAATACAGCTCCTAGATTTGTTCTTCCTTCAGTGTTCGACATGCTGAGTCAGACTAGAACCATGTCTGACAATCACTGATTTTCAACATTGTACCAAGAGTGAAAGTGTATGAGCAGTAAAGTGCCTGATGAATCCTTGCTGACCAGGCTGAAAAATAAAATGGAGTAGTTCATCTTCCAAAGGATCGATTCTAGATAACTCTGAACCTCATCAGTTCATAACTCACTCTCTCCTGTTGTCTGAGGGTAGTCCCTGGGATCTCTTACACTTGCCCTCTCTTCTTCAATCACCATTGTGAACCATATAACCATGAAAACATGAAGACTGAGCTCTTAAATCAACTGTTAATGATGTTGGTGAGCAATGTAGTATTGCTTAATAGTATGAAATACTTGCAAAGGAGGGAATGTGTGTAAACAAAAAAAGGGATTGACAAAGTGAGAAACAAACATTTTAGAGTCCCATTTGAAAAGGAAACTATATAATAATACAAAGTATCTATTTCTGTGTTTGGGAAACCTTAGTGTTTATATTTATTTTAAATTGTCTAAAGCTTTATTTTGAAAAAGCTGCCTAAGCTGCAGAAGCCTTCCAAAAAGTTTCATATCACCATCATTCTTGGTCAGATCAGTGATCTGATTGTGCTAGTGTTGACTCAGGGTAACACTTATTTTTACTGAATTTCCTTGACTAACTTCAGAAGAAAAATTCCAAAATAAGGGATGCAGAAGCAGCCTGATTTTTCCGAAGGCTTTTTAGACCTCATAGTCTTATAAGGCATACAGGCAAGGTATCTCACCACAGAGAAATCAAAAGAGAACATACTGAACTCCAAAAAAATGTAGGACTTAAGAATTACTCTCTTCTCAGTCAGTGCTGACATTAAATGCCATTGTAAGAGCAGAATAAAATACTTCACGATGCGGAACTGGAGATGCAGGGAGAAAAGGCATAGATTTTTCTGTAGATTGTGGGTAGGGTCAGACAAACCTGCTGTCTGCACAGGTAAAGCTTTGTGTGTGTGTGTGTGATGGAGCTAGCTGCCTTTCTGCCTTTCAAAACACCACATATGGGAAGTAGTGAGAATATATGCCTTCTTTCTTGAACATATGTTTTTCTTTTACTCAGATTGCTCCTCAGCAATTTCCTTGTAGAAAGGAAAAACTTCCTATATTTTTAAATGTTTCCTGGAGAAGCTGAGGCTTAGTCATTGCTTAGTGGTAAGCAGACCAGTGAAACATCACTCAGAAGTTTGTAAGTGTGTGGTTAGTGGGAGAAATGTCCATGTTTTCCAGGTACTGCTAATCTTCATCTTTTAGTGGCTAACTTCCCAGTATTGTTCATATCAATTCTGTTGTGTTTTCTATTGACTACACATTCAGTTTCTTAGGAGATAGTATTTTGAGGGTTTATTTACCTGATTTAACTGTAGTAATTTTTGGCTGTATTGTGTCAGTGGGGACTGGAAATAAGAGCATATGAGAGTAGAGTATAAGCAATGTGAGCATTTCCAGCCTGCCTGGGTTAGGATCTGTAGATGTGAATTAGTTCACTTTACATTTTATTTACTTTTTGTTCATGGGTATGTTGTTTTTTTCCTTTTAGATCCCAGTATGTATGTTTGGTCAGCTGCTTGTGTCTTTCACAGGTTCACTTCATAGTGAGCTGGTTGCATAGCAAATTAGCTGGATGTGGGAGAGGTGTTGTGGGCACAGAGTGGCTGGATCTCCTTGTTGAAAGCTTATTAGAAGACATTAACTCATGCTTCTATAGTAAAATTATTGAAATATGTACTTTATCTTGATTTATTTGTGATAGCTGCTTCCAATAATTAGTCTTTTTTAAAACACTCAACTAAATACAAGTAATCATTTGCTTTTGAAAGTATTCCTTTCAGTTCCCCCAAGGGGTGCAGTGCCTGAAGGAAAATGTCATTTGTTTGTTTCTAATGAAGCCTTTAATATTGTAATTTGCACAGTGCTAGTGAAGATAATTTAGAAATTCTTTTCTGAGAAAAAATAACATTGGGGTCTCAGCTGTGCTGCCTCATATATTGGTAATCCTTTTTCAGTAGGGAACAGTCATTTATTTTTGAGGAAATTTTATGGTCATTAACACCTATGGCAGCTGGTTTCTTAAGAGTAACTGAAAGTAACTTAAGTCCCTGAATTCAGTAAACTTTAATATTTTTCTCCAGCTTTCTGGAGTGCTAGATTTCTTGTATGGGAGATTTGATTTTTCAGATAACTTACTGCTTTCTTAAGCAATAAAAACCCAGCTCCCCATATTCTACCATAAAACTAACTGGCCTCCTGGCTGTGAAGACTAAAATGCTTTCCAGGTAAGAGGATTCTGTGCTTTTCTTGCATGGCTGCCTCTTCAACTCTGCTACTGCTCAAGGAACTTATAGTGCTGAAGGGACCACAAATGATGTTGATTTTCCAAAACTCAGAGTGATTTATTTTACAGGAGTTCCCCCTGGGCGAGTAAAGCCAGCTGATGAGTAACTAGTCTCTGTTCAACTTTGTACGAGCAGTTGAGATTTCTTACGCTTGAGAATAGGATGTACTAATGATAGTTTCAGAATAAACTGCAAAATATCTGCAACAAATAAAATTTTTTCTGCATTTTTACTAAAAAATCATTCAGAATTGAAATTGCTCTGCTAATGCCTTGCTCTGATAGAACCATACCTACTGTTCTGATTTTGCACGCAGTAGCATGTCTGATATCTTCAGCTGTGACCTGCGTAAGACTGACTTTGCAGCTTAAAATGACTTTTGCTATAATATAATCAGAGAATAGTATGTAAAACTTTTCAGCCTGACAGTCATTTGAAAGTGAGCGTTTTTTCATAGCGATTCCAAAAGGTAATGTGAAATCCTGAAATCTCTCTAAAATGTTTCATGAAACAGAATTGTCATAATGTAACTTATATTTTTTCAAAATCCTAAGTGCTGTCAGCAGTGATGTTTATATTCATGGTTTAACCCTTGATTGTGCATGAATTTGAGATGGAGTAGCATCCAAATACAATTTAATTTTTACTGTTATTTCTAATAAATCATTGTAGTACCCTGCTGTAAGTACATCGGTCCATATGAGTCACTTACCAAGGTAAACCAAACTAGTCATGTGCTTGCTCTTTTTGCTGAATAGTGTATGCAATACCTGCAAAGGAGTGAATGTGTGTAATACTTAACCTGTTTGCTTCATCCTTTGAAACTCTCTTTTTATTTGATGATTGACAACTTAAGAGCTTGGCCATTAAAAAAACAAAGCAGCAAGAAAACCTCATTAATACCTAAACAATATTTTAGTTAAGCAGTGTTACCGAAATGGCTTTGCAACAGTAGTTTTCACACATTTTAAATGAATAGTTCTTTCATGATTTCATGTCATAAATGTAAGTATGCAGGCAGCTAGAGACATATGTCCAAAACATTTTTATCTGTAGAACAGCACAGACAAGACTTTTATTCTGTAAATTGTTGCCTTGGAGATGTCGAGACCTGTGGCCAAAGCTTGTATGATATGATAATACGTAATGAGCCTAATGTAGGAATTACTGTATGAATTTATGTAAAAGTGAGAGAATAGGGAAACTGTTCCTTATGACTGACAGGTAGATCAGTTTTTAAAGAGGAGCCTCACTGTTCCATTAGTCTGCCATTATTAGTAATATCGTCAAACCTGGCAACAGTAACAGCTGTAGAGGCTCATGGGTGGCTATTTCCTTTTCAAAAGAGTTTACTTAGTGCTAGAAACTTGAAAAAAAAACCCAAAAAAAGATATTGCAGTAGAAATACATTAGTTAGTAAACATGTTAAATATTCCATTGCATTTTTTTATGTGCAGCATGTCACTTCAGAGGCTGCTTTTAATTGGAAATAAGAAAACCAAGGACACATCCATCATTCTACAGTTAGTTTGCAGAATTTAAAACTGATTTTCTTCATTTGATTAGATCCTTCTCTCTCTCTCTTCCCACCATTCTGCTGTGGACTTTGTAGACACAGAACTTTGTTCAAATGAGTTGAATTTTTAAAATCTCCATCTAAAGACACTACAGGTGGCAAGCTTAGTAAGTATAATAAATGACAGTAAGAATACTGATAGTGATTATTTACCCCTGTCCCCAGAATTTTAACAGACAGAATTTGTGACACTGCTTTTTGGAGCTTATATTCCAGTTAGTAAGATAAAGTTGATGGTGTTTTCTCTGAGGACATTGTAATATCTATGGTGTTGGTTTGTAGAAAACAAATACAAGTGTTTAATATTCATATTTGCAGGAAAAATATCACACTGATATAAGAAGGAGAAAATGCCCCTACCTACCATCTATTCCTGGATCATGAAATAAGACATTTATTCACATACTACTACTACCAGTCAAATAAATATAAAATAGTTACAGAACTACAGTTATACTCTGGTTTTGCACAGATAAAACTCTCTGAACAACCTTTTCTAGTTGTCTCATGTTTTTCCTGTGCCTTCATATTAAATTTGTTATTTATTCACATTGTTAATATGCCAGCGTCTGTGTCATTACTTTCTTGTCTCTGAGCCATTGTGTTCATGTAAGCTTTAAGTGAAGCTGTCTTGCACTTGCTGATTCGGTTTTTGCTTCTTTTAATGTGCTTCTTTTAATGTACTTTCTCTGTGTACATAATCAGTTATGTAAAGATTTTGGGAGTTTAGTATGAAGAAAGAAAGGCACAAGACAACTTGGTAAAGATCAGTTCCTTCTCTTGTAGGTAATGTATTTGATAAAGCGTCAGCTTCACTCTCTGGTATTTAAAATCCCCATTTATAAATAATATTCAAATATGATTGGAGATGTGGTATTCTGTTAATAGACAAACTAAATTACTCGAGATAAATTATTTCAATTTTTTGATGTTGCTATATGATGCTAAAATTTCTACAACTTTTCCTATGTCTTAAATCTAATTTACCTCATTCAACAAAAATACTGTTGTCCTTGTTGATATAATTTTTACTTCAAATTCTTTAAATAAAAGACTTATGTCTTTTATGTCTTTATATCAACAAGGCATGGTTAGCTATAGGGAAAATAATCTTTTGATGCTAGTAATGTTTTAAGAGCTATTTCTTCAGTTTACCATATTTTAAAACTTTTGTTGAATATTAGAAACACAAATGTTTGCTGATAAATTGAATTGCAGACTAAGGAAAAAAGCCTCAAACAAATACAAAATAATATAGTGCTAGCTATTTCTAAACAGCTGTTAGGAAATTAGTAATGGAAAGTTTTGTTGCAGTGGGTGTGGAAAGAGCCTACACACCCGCATTCCTGAGTGATGCAAACAAACATCCAAGACCCTACATGCTGTAAGCTGTACTTTAAACATCACTGATCAGGCTGTGCTGTATGAATTGAACTGTTTGTACCCTACTGATTTAACAGTGATTACAGCTGATATATTGTTTTACTTGGATATTAATATTTTAAATAAAAGTTTGCTGACGCCTTTAACACTCAGAGTTCAAAGAATGATCACCTTAACTCTGCGTGAAAGTTTTAGCATCATTTAAGTATAAATATTTCTGGGAATACAGGTAACTAGTTAACAGGGCACAGCAGTGATTCCTTAGTTGTTGGTTGAGTGTCATGAATACCTCCCTATATTCTCTTATTAAATGTACAGCTTCACAGAATTTCTGAAAAAAGATTGTTTCTATTGCAAGCACAGTTCCCAGCACCATCTCTTTTTTTGCCTTATCTCCCCACTTCATGTATTGTGGCCCAAATGTGTTGTGGCTTTGAAATTGTCCTGGCCACCAGAAGTGGACACTCAGTTGCTATTTGTTATACCAAACATGAGTGTCATGTACAACAACCTATAATCCTGATTGTCTCCCATAGCATTGCACCTTGTTTAGTGTGAGTTAGGATTGCAGTAGGAACAAGGTTTTAAAGCATATGTGCAGTTGTAATGCAAGTTTTGGTTTTGTCATCATCCTGCACTAGCTCAAATTCATCCAATTCATGCTTGTGGTAGTTGCCCAGAAACAAACCCTCTTTCTGCTTGGTGTTCTAAAAACAAATCACTTGCAATAAATAGTTTAAACAACACGGTCAGGATGAAGATTAAAACCAAGCATCTTAGGTAATGAATGTTCATTGTATAAGAACCATTGACTGACAAGGCAGCCCTGAAAGTACAAAGCAATCTTTCCTCTGGGGAGGTCCCCAGTATAGATGCAAGTTGGCCTGAAGGTGTACTGGAGCTGTGCAGACCTGCAGGAGCCCTAGACTCCGCGCCTGATGATGCTGGATCCTTCATTCTCTGAGCACAAGGCAGTTAAACTTTAAGGTATACGCTGGGAAAGGTAGTGGCGAATTCATACTGAGAATCAAAATACAATTCATAGGACTTAGACTTGAAAAGAGATTTTTGTACAGCGGCAGTTTAAATGGAAATAACCTATTTCCTAGTGCATGAGATTATCAGGAGAAGTCACAAAATAAACACATGTACTTGCACCCATTTTTCATTTAAGTCCCAGCTGATGATTATGTGAAAGAAACTTAAATATTATATAGGGCAGGCATTCAAAGTCAGGCCTTCAGAGTTAAATCCTTTGCACTGGTTTAAGAGTAGACAGGAGTATTCTACAATGTAGCCATTGCAGTTTGCTCATAACTCTCTATATGCCTATCTTCCTTGGCTGTAATGGAAGTCTTACGGCTCAAGGCTTCCAAAAATCATAATTGCGTTAAAAAATTCAGAGGAAAGAAGCAAAAATTATCTTATATATGATACACAGTAGTGGTCCAGGCAGTTGTCTTTTTTTTTTTTTTTATTTAGAGGAATTTTAGTGCTTTATGTGAAACTGAGAACACAGAGCACAGCTTTATAGAGGGAGATGAGGAAGTGTGTTCACTTCTAACCTCTCATGAAAATAAGCTAACCAATTTAAAACAATTTATTTAATCTTTCTTAAAATTGATTGCTCTTGCTGAGAAGAAAATCCTATTTAACTTGATCAGTCTTTAATTTAAAATCTTGCAGCTTTTTGGAGGGCGCTTTTTCATATTTAGTGTTATGGCTGCTTTAACTCATTTCAGTTCATATATCAGGAAGGAGACTTAATTTGTAGCTGGATATTGCAAGTTAAATAATTGGATTCTTGCAGTGCTGTGACACTAATACATAGATAAACAGAATGGCTGTTCAGTAGCAGCTGCTTTTTTGTGTGTTCTAAATTGTAATTGTTTAAGTGATGTGTGGTTCCTCCAGAAAATTTTGAAAAGTATGGAAATTAAATGATATTTCATTGTCTGTTTAAAAAACAACAAAAAAATCCATGTGAGCTATTTTCTGCCTTTGTATTCACATTTGCCTCTTCCATTTTATCCACCAGTGTCTAACGCTAGTGTTTTGCTTCCTTTTTTGTTTCTTTATTTTGTTGCTTTTGTTTGAATGTATTATTGTGTTTATATGGAACTGGTCAAAGAACCGTTACTGTATTTTATGTTTGTATCTACATTTTATTTTGCATGCTTAACGTGGCTTTGCCTGGATATTCTTTTTGGTAAGTTCAGAATTTAAAAGCATAATGTTTTTCTGTAGTAAAGTTTGTAACCTGCCACCTTCTTTTCTCCCACCTCCAGTAACATCATTATTTTTTTGTCATACTGATTTGTGCTCATGTACTGTTCTGCTTTTGCTAATTATACATATGATAACACTGTTTTCCTAACTACCCATTTTAAACTCTAGCTGAGCTAAAGAATACGACTTTGGTACTAATATGTACTAATTTGACTTTTATCTTCAAAGTATAGTTGGCAGCTGTTAAAATGATCTGTTCTGAGAACTCTGTGTGTATTTGAGACAAACAGAACCTCAGTCTTAGAAAACCATGTTAAGGCTTCTTTGCATAGCCGGGTGGTTACTCTGCACTTCACAGGTATTATTTGTCAGAAATCTTCTCAAGATCTTCTAAGAATAGCGTGCCTGTTTATGTTTCTCTTTTAGCAACAGCTCGCTCAGCTCCAGAAAGAAAAATCAGAGATTCTGAAGAACCTGGCATTATACTACTTCACATTTGTTGATGTTATGGAATTTAAGGTAAAGTGTTACAAATATGTCAAGTTGTTCTGTCACATCAGGTTTCTGTCTTTATTTATGAAATAACACTATAGAATGAAATAGCTGAACTTGTAGCTCTGTTCTTAAAAAAAAAAAATCAGTCTTCGTCAATTAGCATAGTAAAGTGATTTACTTAGATCTTCTTAAACTAAAGTTATTCCTTTGCTTTTCAAGGACCATGTTTGTGAGCTGCTGAACACTATTGATGTTTGCCAAGTCTTCTTTGATATTGTAAGTTTCTGGGTTTAAACTTTCAAATGCCACTTAAAAATGTTTCTAATCAGAGTCCTGTGTGAAGAATTAGAAGGACTTGTTTATGTTAGCCCGAGAAACATGACATCTCTAGTTATAAATGCAAGAGAAATAAAACCACTGTGATCTTCATATCTCTAACTTTTATAATTGCTTAAAATCAGAAGGTAGACCATTTTAAACAGGCTACTTATGGACAGTAGTAACAGCATTGTCTGTTACTAGACATATAAATCTTTCTGTAATTTTTGCTTTATTGCATCTGCAAACTAAATCTTAGGGTTTATTGTCACCTGTATGCTTAAGCCATGTGAGGTTCACGAGACAGGAAGTCGCTTCTGGTTGTCTAAAGCAAGTACAGAAGCAGCTAAAAGTGTTACATTTAAAAAAATAACACAGCTAAACCCCCAAACCTCACACCAACTAAACACCAAAAAAGCCCAAAATAAAACTTCACACATCTTTTCCTCTTGGTTTCAGCTTGCTTTCTTAATGTTCATAATGTCACCTTGCGAGTTTTAGTCATTATTCTGAATTTGGCTGACTTAGGTTCATAATATGAAAGAGGAGCAGGTATATGTCCTATGGAATGATGTTACCAGGCCAGTGGGATATGTGCTAGCTTTTTACATTACAGTCTTAGTGAAATATAATTCATAGGCAAAGTGCTTACTGACTGCTTAGTAACAGCCAAGAAAAGTTCTCTTATCTGTTAGCTAACCTGTGACACTTAAGCCTGGAAAGATTTATTTGCATGCTTGCTTCCATGAATGCAAACAGTTCTGGGGATTTGAGTGAATAAATTAAGATTATACAAAGTCTGTATGCAACTAGAACAAAAACTTTGTTCAAGGTAGTCCGTTGTATTTAAAAAATGCTGAAAATTGGTAGAAAGGTAAGGAAAAAGTTTTATGCTTGTTTCTAAAAGTTTTAGAATGACAATTTACTGTTTTTTATCTCTAGACTGTAAACTTTGATTTAACAAAGAACTACCTAGATTTGATTATAACCTACACAACTCTAATGATATTGCTGTCTCGAATTGAAGAAAGGAAGGCTATCATTGGATTGTATAACTATGCCCATGAAATGACACATGGAGCAAGGTAAAAATCTGTTGTATAAGAAATGTGTATAATAATAATAATAATAACAGCTACACCTGAGTGAATTGTTTGTTGTTGCTTTTAGTGACAGAGAATATCCACGCCTTGGCCAGATGATTGTGGATTATGAAAATCCTTTAAAGAAAATGATGGAGGAATTTGTACCTCACAGTAAAGTATGTAACTACTTTTCATAGGCACACACTAACCTTAACTGAGAGAAGGAGAGATAAAAAAGTAAATATGCAAGAGTTTGTTTTGTCAAAGGCCGTTAGGTAGAAATTTTGCAGGAGATTTTATTTATAATGGATGTCTGGGGCTGGGGATTGATACCCTATTAAATAACAGAACCTATAAAAATACAGGAATGCTAAGACCCATTGGTAAGGTTCCAATTTATTCACCACAGATTAGAAATTGATTAAAAATTGTTGTGGATTATATGAGAATAACTACATTTGTGTTCTGTTTTGGTTTTTAGCTTGAAATTAAGGAGATTCTTAATGTTTCTATGAAACCAGTTTTTTGCTGGTTTACCATCCTGGATGAATGTATTTTTCTATTTTGTAACCTGAGGGTTTACCAAAGGGGTTTTTTGTCCTTAAACTGGGGCATCCTGGAGATCACCACTGCCTCTTTAATAATAGCTCCTATACTCAGAAGTTGACATTGTGTACCCTGCTCAGTTGACTTCACCAAGTTAAATGAACCCAATTACTTTAGCCTTTTCTGGACAAATGTTTTTAAGCTTGCACTCTTACACAGCTGGTTGTGCTGCAGTTCTGGGATGATTTATCTAGGCTGTATTTTCATATGACAATATCTTGGAAAAATGACAGAAGCCTTGCCAAAGTCAATGTATGTCCTGTTTATCACTTCCCATTTGTCCACTAGGCTTGCGGCTCTGTCAAAGGAAACTAGATTTGTTTGATCAGTACTGACCAACTGTTATTTATGAAGGTGTTATTTTCTAGGTGCTTGCAAATTGATTGCCTAACAACTTATTCTGGAATCTTTGGCAGGAGTTTACGTTAAATACTAAATTATTTCCTAAAGTTTTTAAGATTTGGGGTTTTTTTTTTCCTCTGTTTTTGAAGACTAGGTACTGGTTGTGTTTTCCTTCTCTAGTCCTCTTGAGATTTTTTTTAAATTTCCTTAAACTTTTTAAGATGGTCACTAGAAGTTCAGAGAGTTTTCCATCTACTCGTGTAAGTGCTCTGAAGTGAAATAGTTTTGAACACTTCTCATTTGTCTCAATAATCTGTAATCCTATTTTTGTTATACTTTCCTCTGCATGATTCCTGTCTTGTTAAGGCTTACTTAGCTAAGGATCTCATTTGCAATTAATATTTTCTTGTGCACATTTAAGCAAAGATGCTTAACTTTTCAGTATTATCTTTGTTCTTTTGTATTTAGTAGTGGACCAATCCTTTCCCTTGAAATGTGTTGTAAAGCCATGTTTCAGCCCAATTTTTGCGCTTCTGCTTATTCTGTGCTAGAGGTATAAATTGGGGTCAGAGATCCCTTCAGGCACCGTGCTATAGAAACACATACTTAGGTTGCATTCTCATGGAACTGCACACCTAAGTTGTCTTTTCATCATCTCACTACTTTGCAGTAAACCTGACAGTTGTTTAGTCCTTTAAATTAGCTTCAGCAGATGACTTTTTTATTTTGCCTGAGTGACCTTCTCTGCTGGCATAATGCCTAGACCTGGCTCCCTGAGGACTCATACAAGCACCAGTATTGATGCAAGACAGGCAAAAGGTGTAGGACCACACTTACTTAGATAAGCTTAATCTACTATGAAGATGCTCCTGTAGACAGTATCTGCTCAAAATAATTATAATTTGCTAGCAAAACGAAAGGATGTACTAAACGAAGTGGCAGAGAAGGGAATAACACAATAATTGGGATGCATGAATAAATAATGAACAACTTTTAGTTGTACATGGCAGACTTGTTGTCCCTATTGATTTTTTTTATGTCCTCTTAATTATCAACTCAGTGGTTTATAACTCTAATTGAAAAAAAAAAAAAATCAAACCCTTCTGTTTCTCTTCATCCTTCCCTTAGCCTGGAGTAGTCTTTTATATGTGAAATGAACTAGATGCAATGGGTTTTAACCTCAATTTTAATCTCAGAACTAGTTCTGTAAAACGTTTTGATTATTGTTAGTAATAACGCTGAGAAAGCAGCACTACTGATATAATAGTACTTAGTGTCTCTTGTGCTTCGAGTATTGCAATGTCAATAAACAGCTCACAAAATGAGTTAAAGAACTTGAACGTTTATCCAAGACTGAGCCTTGAGGACATCTTCAAACTAATCATTGGTCTCCATTTTAGTCCCTTTCAGATGCTCTGATTTCACTCCAGATGGTCTATCCTCGAAGAAATCTGTCAGCTGACCAGTGGAGAAACGCACAACTACTGAGCCTCATCAGTGCCCCCAGTACAATGCTAAATCCTGCACAGTCTGACACAGTATGGCCTTTTAATTTGCCTTATATGATAAAGTTAAGCAAGGTTTTCTGTAAAATAATGTGTTTAATTTTCTGTTTTATTACCTTTACGTGGCTTTTAATCAGAGAAGTTAAATAGGCTGGTTGGGAGAGCTGAATGCTTCAGTATGGGGGAAAAGTTTTGTCACATTAATTAAAGCTTCTGTTGAGTTAGTTCATGCCTTCATTTCCAGTATTTGATAATCAAAAGATGAAGGGAAGCAATGTTAACTTCTACAGTGTAGAAGGAAAGAATCCTGTGTACTCAGATGTTTGTGGGCCAACAGACTGAAACTCAGAACTGGTACTTCCCTTAAAATTTTTACTGTTCACATTTGCTGCCTCAGCTGTGATATGGATAGTCATATTTCTGAAAAAAATCAAGCGTTAACAGCTGTCGGGTTGTGATTAGTATACATCAAAAGCCTTTTGTTCTTAAATATTCTTAAATACAATTTTTGTTGAAACTAAACGTTTGTCAAAATTTGTTCACTGTTTTATTCAAGGTATTGGAGGGTATGAAAGCTCATTTAATGTTTGAACCCTCAGTTTCTAAAGGGATGAAACAGTGCCCTGTTAGTAATCAGCAGCAGTCTTCCATGATTCATCAGCATTGAAGGCTTTATTTGTCCCTTTTTTCTAAAAAGTACTTCTCATGAAATATATTTTCTTTTATATAATTATTTTGCTACAAATTATTGTTTTTTCAACAGATGCCATGTGAATACCTCTCTCTGGATGCAATGGAAAAATGGATCATTTGTGAGTAAAATATTCTGAAACAGCTCATGGTTGTATTGAAAAAAAAATCAGTTAACCTTTAAAAGACTGCTTGCTTTTCTGTACTGTACAAAAGCTGTTGTATTCAAAATAGATTCTACAGAATTTGATTAAATCTCATTTGTATGCATCCTACTTATATATGCAGTGCAGTTAGAATTCAGCACATGCTGCTGGAATGGAGTTTGTCATCAATTTATTCCAGACTGACTAAAAGTGAGAGCTTTAGTAATTCTGATGAAAATAGCTGAGTAGTATCAGCACTAAGTAATTCATGTTACAAAAATATTACAAAAATACCTCCACTAGAACAGTGTAGGGTACTTTTATATATAAAATGATGTTACCCATTAAACAGTTTATTAATGAACTATTTGAACTATTTAAGAGAAAATGCATAATAATCTCACTGTTCTCTTACTGTCTTTGTGCATCTGGTTTGTGATGTACATCAATGTGAACTTCTGAAGTTGGGTTTATTTTGTGCCATGGAATCCTAAATAGTGATGCTACGGCTTTGAACCTTTGGAAGCTTGCACTTCAAAGCAGCTCTTGCTTGGCTTTGTTTCGAGATGAAGTATTCCATATTCACAAAGCTGCAGAAGACTTGTTTGTAAACATAAGAGGGTAAGTTTTTGTTCTCTCTTTCTCCTTTCAGAACCTCTGTTAAAAATGTGTCATTTCTTGAAGAATTGTTTTGAAATGTTACTTCTACTTCATATAAGTTCTGCTTAAGGGTAGTCAGTACACAAACATTTTTGCTTAGTATCTTGACTGTTTCTTTAATGCATAACTTTCAGGAGCCTAATTTCTTAACCATCGTGCCTTTTTTTAATCTCAGTTCTGAAAAAGTCTGGTGAATCCGTCTCTAAAATGGCAAAAGTTAAAATTAATGATCTAACCCACAAATCTTAATCTAGTGAAGAGAAATTACGCCATTAATGTAGAGTTTGCTTGAAAAATTGCATCTGTCTGCCACTGTTTGTGCAGTATATCATCTGAAAACTCAGAAACAAAGTTGAGACCTCTACCAGCGAACACCAAGAGCACTTCAGTAGAGAGTATTTTTGGTATTTAGCTTTGATCAGGGAAATAAGTCTTGTGTGAGGTTTTTGCTGTGTCCTGCTTGCTAATGGCATTGCAGCTTCTCTCAGGTCCCACTCAGCTCCGGCTAAATTGTGCTACTGATACATATTACTATATTGGATTGTTTTTTACTTGCAGCTACAACAAGCGTATTAATGACATCAGAGAGTGCAAAGAAGCTGCTGTTTCACATGCGTAAGTGTCTTATAAAATTTTCCTGATAGATTTTAGTGCTGGTTTTCTTAAAGTTATGAAGAATGTATACACAGGATTTGTTGAATGCTGAATTAGTTGTGCATTTTCAGATGAGATCATGTACTGATTGTTCTTTTAAATCTGGATTTGCTTAATGCCATTAGCAATTTAACTTTCCAAGTTTTAGATTATTTTTCAAATTATCAGAATGGAAGCATTTAGTTTATTCTCCAGTTTCTTTTTGTCTAATTATTTAATGTGAATGCAAATTAAATAGATATGTTTTAGTGGAGTCAAATGCACATCACAGAGCAGGGGCAGAGAACTTGGGTTTTAAATTCGACTATACGTAGGAATATAAGGTGTTGGTGATGTGGATGCCAGTTTTAATTGAACCACATCCTTCAAAATACTGAACTTTTGAAGTTGGTATGATACGAGTGGCCTGTGTTTGGGCTTAAATGTTCGGAAAAATCAAATTTTCTGTGGTTAGCACAGTGGATGACACATCGGTTTGTTCTTTTGATGCAGTGGTTCAATGCATAGAGAGAGACGCAAGTTTTTACGTTCTGCACTCAAAGAACTGGCTACTGTCCTGTCTGATCAGCCAGGCCTGTTGGGTCCCAAGGTAACTATGGTTCTTAAGTTTTGTGTTTGTGCAATCTTACAGTGTTTTTCTCGGTGATACTGTAATGGTTAGTTTGGTTGGGAGGTAAGGAACGGAGACCCACACTTTACTCTGAGAGAAAACCTACTTAGGTTTTAAAATTCTTTGGTTTTAGAGACTATAGTTGCTTCTTAGTGTGCACAATATGCCCAACTGTTATATAGATCTATAAGCTTGTGAACAATTTTTCTTTTTCAGGCACTTTTTGTGTTTATGGCATTATCCTTTGCTCGTGATGAAATTATTTGGCTTCTTCGTCATGCAGATAATATGCCAAAGAAGAGCGCAGATGATTTCATAGATAAGTATGTTATTTTTTAGTGTGATACCTTAAATATTTAGGAGAATTTCGCAGACAAAATGCATTTGAAGGCAAGGGAATCTCAGAAAAGGATGGCTATATGGAAGAATTGGGACTGTTCAGAAAATCTTTACCTGGGAATATTAAGCTTCCAATCAAAACAGAAGACTACAAGTATTGTATTAGAAACTGGAGCACATCAGTGAAAATTCATTTTCTGCAGAAGACTTACTTATAAAATAAAAATATTTTATACAAGTTTTAGGCTTTTTTTTTCCCCTTTGAATAAGCAAAAATAAAGCTTTATCATGTGTCTTCAGTGTTACTGATTTGCATTGAGGAAGTCAGTGGTGGGGGGGAGGAAACTGTCAAAAAGCTTGATTTGTTGATATGTAGAATGTCTCATGTATTGTAGCAAAGCTGCCTTTTAAATCAGGTAAGATTTATTTATGTAATACAGCATTAGTATCATCATAAATAGAAGGTACAAATGAGAAATGGGATTACGAGATCTTATCAGTGTGGACAGGCAGAAGGCCAGTAGTTGTCACTGAATTGTTCTCAAGATTATTGAAGAGAAGATTGAACTGAAAGCCTGTGAATTGGCTGCAGGAGTTTAAACAAGTGACAATCACAAGGCCATTGCTAGAGCTGGAGTAGGAAAACCTTGGGTTTTCTTCACTGGATTTAGGTGCGAGGGAGGGATGGAGATCCCAGAGCCTCTCTGAAACAACGGTGCAAGTTTTTAACTATCCTCATGGTTTAAAAAATATATACAAAAGCTGTTATTACAGTTGAATTTTTCAGATTCAACCACTTTTTGAGAAAAACATTTTTTTCAAATTGAGCATCATACAAGGGCTTCTTATTCAAAAAGTAAGTGAATAGTTATACAAACTTCTGAGGATTACTGTGATGGTATCATGCTAACTTATCTGCTGTTGAGTGGATTTTACCTTGCAGAGAAAATAACCTCTGTAAACTCATTTTACAATGTGAACATTTTCATACAGAAATTACCTATTAATAATAGTTCTGAAAGCAAGGTATAGGAGGAAATCCCCTTGAGAAGCATTCCACTGATAGAAATTGGTTTTACTATTTTGGGTGTTTCATATTTGTAAGCTTTTCCTTCTCTTCTTGCCTAGACACATAGCTGAGTTAATATTCTACATGGAGGAGCTCAGAGCACATGTGCGAAAATACGGACCAGTGATGCAGAGATACTATGTACAGTATCTCTCTGGCTTTGATGCAGTGGTCTTAAATGAGCTTGTTCAGGTATGGCAGGACCATATGGTTTTGGGTTCTCAACTGCAAACTTTAAAAAGGGCTTTTTGTCCAAAATGACTTTGTGAAACGCATCCTAGTTTGTGGATTTTGATGAACATTATGGAATAAGGCAAATTAATTTACTGTTTATTTCTGGGATTTAGAAATTACTTTTGATTGCTATACGAACACTTAAATGTTATTAAGCAATGTAATGTTTAGAGACAATGAAACAGGTACTACCACTGAAGGAGCGTTGTAGAAACTTTTTCTTATTTAGCCTGACAAAGAAATGATAGGCTTTATGAACTGTTTTGGTTTTATTCCCTCGTGACCACTAGATGGAGCCCAAATTTTGTGAGTAGGTCGGCTACTCAACCTTGACAAGTTTGTACTATAAACTTTTTTGCCGTGTTCAAAAATTAATTTCACACTTCAAGCATTACATCAGTTACCAGTAGATGGAACCTAAGTACTCTGCTGTTTATTTAAGTGAACTATTTAAACAGTTTAAATACCAGTTCTATATCACTGTTTAAATTATTAGGTGTAACTGAATCCTTGGGTTTACTTTCAATACCAAAATAACTGTATTTGGGGCTTTTTTGCTTATAACTCTATATACTTACATGACTTTTTTTTTGGAGTGACAAAATTAAATAATTTAGACATTTGTCGTCAATTCCTGGGAAATTATTTCGTGGATTTAGTGGATGACTTCTAAATGCTGTACAAGTGGCACATGTGTTCCGTGTTTAGATAGGATAATCCTTAGGATCAAACTGAAATGAGGAAAAAAATATTGAGGAAATTGAGTGTCATCCACTGTGCTGAAATATTGAGGAAAAAAATACTTGAATTTTAGTTGTAATTAATTCATAACAGGTATCAAGCACCAGACTAGACACATGATTGAGTGATAATTTGGATTTTTTCAGCCTTTAGGTTAAAATGTCATTCATAGCTGGCCTTATGAGAAACTTCTGTATTGTATTCTTTAATAGAAATATGGTCTTAGTTGTTGAAACTGCTTTTTCATGAACTGTTGCATTTTGTAAAATTTGAAAACTTGATAGCCCATCTTTCAGGTGGTATCAATCATTGAAGTCAATGTTAGTAAAAAAAAAAAGCTTTTGTGGGAAGCGAAGTGATGCTGGTGTGGGCTCCATTGTATCCTGCCACGGCTAAATTTTCTTTGCAGACAGATCAGGTGCCTGTAGAGGTCAGAAAAATGTTTGGTGTCCATTTTGTAAATGACTATAGCCTGAAAATGCATGGGCACGTTTGCTGACAGATTTTCCAGTTTTGAGCAGATGTTGGTTTGAAGCACGCTTTTCTAGGTATTTGTTGTCAACCACAGAATTAAAAAGTGAAAGCTGTTAAATAGCACTATAAGTTACCTTGTGTAAATTTTTGCACATTTCAGAGTGTAGCTGATAAATTGGGTATGGGTATTGACATTGCTTCATAAACCAAGTTTAAAATAATAGTAATAGCAACAACATTTATTTTAGAATCTTTCAGTGTGCCCAGAGGATGAATCAATCATCATGTCGTCTTTTGTAAACACAATGACTTCACTAAGCGTGAAACAAGGTAAGTTTGAATGAACTTGGAAAAATGGTAACGGAATGGCGGATTCCTCTGGAAAGCCTTCATCACTTTTTGTTTCATGTCATCAGTAGAAGCAGATAACTTGCATAAACTGAATTTGTTGCCTTGTTTCTCTTTCATTACGGTATCTGCTTCTTGTTGTGTGTCCCTTTGCCGGGGCAGGTCTATACAGATAGAGCCTTCAAAGTATGCTATTGGGAAGTAATCCTACCTTTTAATTTAGAAAGCATGTTACATATGTTTTCTTCTATATATTTTAATTCCTATTAGCGTGGCTGTGCTGGATTGAAATTCTTATGTAAAAGCATGAGTTTCAGTACCCATGGAATTTTTTGAGTACTTTGGGGTTTTTTAGAAAGTCTGTTACAGTATATCTGAATTTGTAGTTGTTTTCCTGAAGGTTTTATGTTCTGTATTTTTCCCTGATGCAGTTGAAGATGGAGATGTATTTGACTTCAGGGGAATGAGATTAGATTGGTTTAGATTGCAGGTAAGACTTTGTGTGACGCTTTCCTAACTTAAAACCCAAATGTTTAATAAATTACTGCTCTTCTAGATTACTCTCACACTGCAAGTGGATGACAGGCTATCTAAGAATAACCTACTCTTTTAAAATCAGACAAATACTTAAGCAGATAACTTGCTACATTTTGATGTAATGGTGTCTGCATTGCATACTTTTTGCAAATCATTCTTTGGGGTGTTTATAACTGGTCAGAAATAGAATGTGTTGAGGATGAGCAGTTTGTTGGCAGCTGTACGCTGTATGGAGTCTGATTCAGCCTGCCCAGCCAAGGGAAGGTAGAGACTGTTCAGTGAGAAAATAATGTTCAGGGAGATCATTCCTGTGCATTGCAATTACAGTATCTTCAATTCACTTAATAAAGGGGGGAGTACTGTTTAGACTGTAAATCAATTATCTCAAGACTAGATAGACATGTTATTTTTATATTTTCAGAATACACAGTCTTTTTCTTTCTTTCCAAAACGTGATTGTTAAAGTAGGGTCTCACAAGTGCATGTTTGTGTTTTGTCAGTACATTTGTTCTACAGTTCATCTGTGAATTGATGTTATATTCAAATGACATTTGGAGACTTAATTGAAAGGCAGTTTGCTTTTCTTAAGCTACAGGGGAAAGATAAGATAGTCTGTCTATGGTCTTTAAGTACACAGGTGTCCTATGCATAGCATAATCAATATTTAACATTTGTATTGGGCAGTAGCAATGGAATTTGCAAAAAAATCAGCTGTAGATATAACAAATTTTTTCCTGTGTCTTTCCAGGCCTACACCAGTGTTTCTAAAGCCTCGCTTAGTCTTGCAGACCATAGAGAACTAGGAAAAATGATGAACACAATCATTTTCCATACAAAAATGGTAGATTCTTTGGTGGAGATGTTGGTTGAAACCTCAGATCTTTCTATATTTTGGTATGTTACTAACCTGACTGTAGAACCTTTTATTATTTAGTGTTTGGTTTGTCCTTGCAAGTGTAGTTTTTAAATAGCAAACTTTGTAGGAAGATAGGCCAGTGGGAGAATCAACTAGAATTTCTCGTTTCCATTAGAGTTAGTTTGATAAAGGTATTTCTGAAGATCTGTCAGAGAGATTCTTGAAGCAGTCACGTAATTGATCTGGGGTCATTTGTAGATTCTTAATACTTTTTTGCAGAAGGTGCAAGTTTTTGCAGTAACCACGTGGCAAACATCAGAATAAAAATTTAATAATAATAGAGACGTGCAAATAAAATGCGTAAGTCAATGCAGAAAACAAACTTCTTTGAAAGCATGATGCAGTTTTGGTATAAATTATAACTTCAAATCTGACACTAATAGCATGTTTGATTTGTGTGAAGTAGATTTTATTTGCAGCAAAATTATGTATGCCATTTAAATGTCTATTTCTGATCAGTTTTTATAGTCGTGCTTTTGAGAAGATGTTTCAGCAGTGTTTGGAGCTTCCCTCTCAATCAAGATACTCAATTGCATTCCCACTGCTTTGTACTCATTTTATGAGCTGTACCCATGAACTATGCCCAGAAGAGGTAATTTTTAAATATATTGTCTTAGTTATTTTCATCTCTCATTTAAAGTAGAGAGGACGAGAGCTGAACACTGCAAGAAGGTGTTTGTTATAGCAATATAAGATTTGAGGGAGGAGAGCAGTAAAAAGGGATGTAAAGCAAGTAATACTTTCTTATGTGATTCTTCACCCATAGATCTCAAAATCCTTTTCTGAAGTGAGTAAGCATTATTATCTTTGCTTTAAAGAGTGATTAAACTAAGCTACAAAGTTTAGATGACTTTTCTGGGGTCATTCAGGCTTAGATGCTAATAAATCCCATACGCCTATTAAAACTTAGAAGCAACAGTTTTTCTTTCAAATAGTTTATAAACTCGTAGTTAGGAAAAGGAAATACTAAGTTGGGAGTTCTGTATGGCTTGTTATAAATAGTTTTTCTTCAGTAAGATTAAAAAAAAAAAATCCTAAGTGATACACAGTATAATGCAAGCATTTGTTTCGGTAAGAACCGGGTAATGCAAGCCCTCTTTGGTTAGAATTAGAAATGAAAAAATGCGGAGTGTTGCTTAAAGAAATGGACCCTTTGATTCTGAGGAAATTCTTCCTATTTTTGTTGTAATGAAATAGATCCTTTAGTACATTTCCTGTATGTCCATTGACTTTGGAATTACTCTGGGGGTTAACTTGGCCAGTTTTGTGTAGTACTCATGAAAGTGTGTTTTTATTCTTAACAGTGCTCATCTGAAACAATTAGATTAATAAGATCTATTGTGATATGCATGATATGGGTTTTTCTTATTTAAACACTAAATCATCTTCTGCTAAACTTCATCTCAGTATATGTCTGTGTCATTATTTTCCCTGTATACTTTGCTTTAAACAGCTGCAAACTCGATTTATACTAGACAACCACTAAAAAGTTTCCAGGAAAGCTTTCCTTCAGCACAAGAGATGTCTTTCAGAGCAATTATAGTAACAGTAAGGAATCAGTAGCCAAAGTCCACTGTACACTAGTTACTGTGAATTCAGCTGCAGCAAGCACATTTTGCTACAGCCAGCAGAACTTTGAATTCAATATCTGAATTGTATGACTTGGTAACTGTTACCATTTTGGAAAAATAATCTTCGCTGTACTGTGTACAGTGTGTGGTAGCATGGCTGTTAGAAAGTAAATAGTGGTGAAAGAAGGATTTCAGTGAGACAGAGGCTATGCTTGTGCAGATCCAGTGACAAAGGAACTGAATCCAGAAATTAATGGAGCAGGGCTTCATTACTGACTTTTTCAGTGGTAGGAAGGACACTGTGCTTTCTCTAAGCTTGAGTTACATGCTCTTTTTCTCCTAGTTTTAGTACTGGTACATATTAATGAAGAGATTCACAGAAACCTTGAGTATTGTACACGTTAAAGATTAAACATGAAAACCTACTTTTTAAAATCTATTTTGCCTCCTTTTACAGAAAATGTTTTGCAAAATATAGTAAGCAAAATATTTTTAATGATAATACGCCATGTTGGTGACTTTGAAAATTTCATGGTTCAAGTTGCTTCGGAAAAAAAAAAATATCCTGGCACTCATATTGTTGAGGACTAATTGATTTATTATTTCTCATATTCTAGTTACATAATTTAGTGAACTGCTATCTGCAGTACAGCGTGTCTTGTATAAAAATTGTAGGACTAACAGGAAACTGAAAATCAGACTTCCTTTTTTTCTTCTTTAACAGCGACATCATATTGGAGATCGTAGTCTTTCCTTGTGTAACATGTTCTTGGATGAAATGGCTAAGCAAGCTCGAAATCTCATCACAGACATTTGTACAGAACAATGTACTCTAAGTGATCAGGTGAGTGTGGTTGTGTCTATTTTAATTCTCCTGTGAGATTCTTCTCTGTTCAACTTTCTGAATTTTTATGGTTCTATTTCCTGTTAACTTTTTTTTTCTGTTGGGGAAGTTTTGTGTTTATAAAATGGACAGTGATTTGAGAAAGACTTTTTCATAGTAGAATTGTGTAGTTAATAGTCAAAGGAAGAATGTGTTACTTGTGTGACGAAGTGTCCACCTGCACCATAAGCTTATTTTGTATCTCATGGCTGCTAAAAAAGTTGGATTTTGATTTGGAGGGGCTATTTCTTTTCATTTACTAGTTGCTGCCAAAGCATTGTGCCAAAACCATCAGTCAAGCAGTGAACAAAAAGTCAAAAAAACAGACTGGAAAGAAAGGAGAACCTGAAAGGGAGAAACCAGGAGTAGAAAGCATGAGGAAAAACAGATTGGTTGTGACAAAGTAAGCCGCCTCTTCTATTCCTTTCACCTTGAATCCCAAGTCAAAATGTATGCTTTACATATTGAATGTTTCTTGCTTCATTTATTTAAGTTTAATTGACTGTAAATACGACAACTTTGTAGTTTATGAGCATATGATGTTTCCGTAGCTTGTATAGAGACAATTCTGTTACACAGAGCAATAGGAATGTGTATCTCTTGAATTTATCCTCTTGGCTGTTTCCTTTCCTGAGCAGAAAGAATCCCTGTGCTGTAGCTAGGTTTCCTGTATAGTCATACTAATTGTTGTGGGAGTCCCAAGGCGTGCATGGCATCTTCAATTCTGCCTTGCTTTAACACTGTTAACTAGGTAAAGTACAGGCTGGGCTGGAAGTTCTTGCTGCTGAAAGGCTGTTTGCTGCCTTCAGCTGCTGGGATGGAGTTGAGGCTCCAGTGTCTGTACTAGCTGGGGAGGGTTTCATTGTTAGTGGCTACAGAAAAATTGAAAACACCAGCAAATCAATAACAAAACCAAACACACACACACACCCCCCACCCCCTCTCCCAAAGAGATAAGAGGAAAGACTAATAAATACAGTTTGGGGTGTAAAAGGTGATAGGGGAGGAAAAGGTAGAAGATAATTGTTAGGAGAGATCGGAGGACAAAGATGATAGTGATAAAAGTATGAAGAAGAAGGAAGCTAAGAAAAGGAAACGATAAGTGTTTAGTGTTGTGGCTGGGAGTGCCCAAACACACACACTGCTGAAGGGGAAGTGGTTTTGCTACAGTTGCAACAACCAAACATCAGAGAACTGCAAAGATTGGAGAAATTGAGGGAAAAGAACTTACTTGTAGCTTAAGATTCCCTCCCCCGATATGTTTAGGTTTTAACTACTGGCTAGTAGCAAACATTACTTGCACTGCTTAGTTAAATTATGAAAAAACCACCTTAACAGACTGTTCTTTTTGAGGGAAAAATACACATGTTTTATTTATATATACATATGTATATGTGTGTGTATATATATATATATATAAAAAAAAATACATATATATCTCACATCACTGTGTGTGGTGCGGAGCAGCATGGTCTTGTAGGATGTGTTCTTACCCAGAATAGTGTTTTTTAAATAAGATAGAAAAGTGTTTCAAAGCAGAAAAAGGTAATGAAACGAAGAGTTAGAGCTGTACCCACTCTTAAGGCATCTTCCATCCAGCGTGTATTTTTTGTGATAATGCATACTTATGTTACATTAATTTTTTTTTTTCTTCATTTCTTGTTGTTTGTTCTTAAAGCCTGGACAAACTGCACACTGCACTTTCTGAGCTCTGCTTCTCAATCAACTATGTACCGAACATGGTGGTTTGGGAACACACATTTACCCCAAGAGAATATTTAACGTCTCACCTGGAAATCCGCTTTACCAAGTAAGAAATATTGTAAAGTTAGAAGTATTCATATACAAGATAAGTCTTTGCTGATTTGATGTTGGAAATATTGTACACTTACTACATAAAGCTAGTTTTTAAAAGTTCATTGCAAAGCTCTTAAGTCAAATTCCAACTAAAATAACAGTTAAGTTCTATGTGCAGACATAAACAACTGTTAGTTCATATTTTAAAACAAAATATATTGAAATGCACATCACCTATTTAACAGCCTGATCCTGCATTCCTAGTCCTCTGTATTTTGTAGGAGTTGGTGATGCCTATTTTTAGGTATTTATAAAGACTCTCTTCCCACCATTTTTTTGCACAGTGCTGGATTCTTTCAAGTGTTGGAGTTTGCTGGCTTGCTGAAAGGAAATCTAAAAATCAGAACTCAAGACCTGACAAAGCCAACTGAGAAGATAATTTAATTAGCTTTTTTTTTTTTCCTTAAAATAAGTGTTGCCACTTGATATTTCTGTCTGTTCTTACCTTGATCTTCTCATCGTTATTTACAGAAATAGGCAAATGGCAACTTCTGGAGAGGACTTCATATTAGAATAGCCAGCTATCCTAGTTGTATTTTATGCCAAGGATTACTAGCTATGTATTTCAAGCAAGGTATAAAGACTTAAGTTTTAATCATCAAGATGTAATATTAGGTCACTAGAGCACTCCATCTTTCACGTAAGACAAAGTGGCATAAAAGTGAGGATAACTTCACAACTTCATAAGAAGACAGCTGTAATCTTCAGGTTTATGAACTTAGACCAGTGTTGGTTATTTGTGCATATTGTTTTAATTTTGAGAGGTGGGGATGGGGAGCGTGGCTTGTGGCTGAAGCCACAGGCAGATGACTTTCAGAGATTGCTTTCCTTTTTCTTGCCTCATGAAAGAAATGAGATTTCTTTGCCAAACAGAATAAATGTTCCATTTATAATTATTTTTCAGATATTTAAGTGGCATTTCTTCCAGTGGCTTGCAGTTTACCTTTAAATAAAGTGTTAGAGTTTCAGTGTTAGGAGGTTTTTTGTTTACTGTTTTAACTTGCTCTGTTTCATGTAAGATTGGACTAGAGCTTATTATTATGCCACTTAATCTTGTAATAATACCAATTTTGAATTGATTTTAAAACAAAAGAGAGACTGCCTCAGAAGTATACTTGTGAAAATAGACTTATTTACACATTTCCAAGCAACAACAGAAATGTTACTTAAATAAGCTGAGGTTTTCCTCCAGAACAACTCATCCCATTCACCTCTGATGAAGGTTGTAATCTACCAATATTTTTTTTTAATTTCTTTTTTTTTTTTTTTGTTCTGCCTTTGAAAAGTACATACCACTCAAAAGCTTAGCTCTGAAAGTCTGAGACCATTATAAGCCTAAAATGAATACTTCTAGAAGTATTTGTTTACTAAGAAGACTTTGGTTGCTTTAAGGATCCCCTGATACAGTTTGCCTGAGGGCCTGGTGTCAGTGAGATACTGAGTAAAGTCCATGTCCATTGATGTTAAAAGGGAATATACAGTCCTTCATGCAGTTGTGATCTAGCTTGAAAGCTAGCCTAATGTATAGGACATCTATTACTAGAAGCCTGGTTTTATTTATAATGAAGATTTGAACAAATCAAAGTATGTCCTGCAATTTCTTGGCTTTTTGATTAAAGATAGAAATCGCTGTGTCCACTAAAGGGGGATTTGTTTTTCATTAATAAGATTCCTATTTATTTACTTAACATATACCCGAATTTTAAAAATTGTGTATACAAATATAACTGAAGCTTCCCGACCAAATGATATAAAAATACTTCTTTTTATGTACTTACAAGATAATTGCTGAGAGGCATTAGCTATTGAAAGCAGTGCTTCTGATAACTTTCTTGAAAATCTAATTTTCAGATTTTTTTAAACTCTAATACACTTAAAATGTAATTTTTTTTTAAAAAGTATGCTCTAGGAAAGCTATCTGTACTGCAAAAGAGACAAGATCTTTCAAGATAACAGATTATTTTTTTTAATACTGCATGAGCTGAGGCAGAAAGAAGATTAAATGGTAGGGTCTGTGTGTTACAAAATTTATGCACTCATGCAGTAGGCATAGTTAATATCACAAGATAATCAGACATGCCTTTAAATACTTATGCAAAGCAACACAAGATAGAAGTTTTGCTTTGAATATTTTCATTTCATACTTAATTATAGCTATATGATTTTTTTTACAGATATTTAAAACTAAAACTATGACAGCAACTTTGGTTAAAGAATTTTTGCCTTAGTTAATAGGCTTTGAACACTTTAATACATCATTGCTCTTGCATTTCCCAGAAGTTTTGCGTTTTAAAATACTTCAACATTACTTCATTTACCAAAGTAGTTGTAATAGAAGTCTTCCACATTGTAGATTGCCTATATATATAGGTGGAAAACAAACTTTATTTTAAAAATGCATCGTGAGTATTCTTACAGTCTCATGAAATTTTTGCTGGAACCACAAATACAGTTGTTTTGGGCATCTAGAACTATTTTCAAAAGTGCTGGTGTAGTATGTGCATTGATTAATTTTATAATTGCAAATTGGAGAAGTATTCAGATAAAAGCTTTGAATAGAAAATAATTTTTATAGCTGCATCTCTGTTTAATTTTACTAATAAATGCAATTTATTTGTTTCAAACTTTTTTGTTTCTGAAAGGTCAATTGTTGGAATGACTATGTATAATCAAGCAACACAAGAGATTGCAAAGCCTTCAGAGCTGTTAACCAGCGTAAGAGCCTATATGACAGTTCTCCAGTCAATAGAAAATTATGTACAGATCGACATTACACGAGTATTTAACAATGTTCTGCTTCAGCAAACCCAGCATTTAGATAGTCATGGTGAACCAACTATTACCAGTCTGTACACAAATTGGTAAGTAATTACATGAACACGTGTTAAAAGTTGTTTATATTGTTTTGATTTAATGAAGAATCTGGAATTGGAGAAGTGGAGTGGTTTGAAATTTTCTTAAGTTTCTGACTTCACAAGTTTACTTTTTAAATACCTGTTAAAAGCACTTTAAGGTTTGCCTGTTGTGAAATTCACTTTTTATAGGGAAGAGGTGTAGAGTAAGATGGAGATATTGGTTGAACAACGAAAGTAAAACTTTAGCGTATAGACTTTGCTGTCCCTTGTTATGCAAGTATACTTCATCTGTATAAATTATCTGTGAACATGTGTCTTTTCATCTAAAACTTTCTCCCTTTCTGATAAGGTATTTGGAAACTTTGCTACGGCAAGTCAGCAATGGTCACATAGCCTATTTTCCAGCCATGAAGGCATTTGTGAATTTGCCTACGGAAAATGAATTGACATTTAATGCTGAGGAATACTCTGACATATCAGGTAGACTTTGATGTTTCTACTGAATATTTGTGACGGATACTTACTGTGTATGCTTGAGTAATTGGAATAACATAAACTCTTAGAGCATTCTATTATAAACAGCATTTGTTGACCTTCAGTAGTATTTTAAGTACTTTTTATCTGTGCTGCCTTTATGTCTTGAGAGAGCTCGCTTTTTCTGGTTTTGGTCAAAGTAGAGTTGTTGCATTTAAGCTACAGAGATAGGCATATGATGTATTGGTGACTGCTGCTTCAGTTCTATTACGATACAAGTTCTTGTATCTAAAATTCTACTTTGTGGTAAAATATTTTTACAATTAAAACACTATTGCTAGATACATGATGGGCATCAAATAACTGAAGGAGGAATGTTTGAAGTAGAACAGTTTGTTTTATTTCTCAGAAATGAGAGCCCTTTCTGAACTTCTGGGACCATATGGCATGAAGTTCCTAAGTGAAAGTCTGATGTGGCACATTTCTTCACAGGTTGCTGAGCTTAAGGTAACCTTGGGAAACTGGTGGGTGGGAAGGCGGGTAGTTTTCTGTTTAAGCTTCCTTTAGGATATTTAACAGCTATGCTTCTGCATGCCTTTTTTTTTTTTAAATGACTGCATCAAACAAACTGATGAAGCTGTGAATCTTACTCTTCTTTTGGAGTACATTTGCACATGTAGTATGTTTGTATCCCACATTCTTCAACAGCTGAATGGGCAGGACTTCATGCAGGCTCTGTTGATTTCTATGTTAGATACCCTAAGTTAGGAGTTAAGTGTCTCTTTGGCATCAATGGGAGGAGAAATGTTTTTCAAGATCTCCAGGTGCTTGTGAAGCACTCACCCAAGTCTGTTGACTCTCAAAACTTAGCATGAAAATCTCAAATATATCTTAGTCATCTCTAAGGACTTACTTTCTTTACCATGTGTGTTAGCATGTATTGTTCAGTTTACATGGATGGGAGAATCAGTTCTTCTTTCTTTGTTAGTTTTCCTCATTTTTTAGATATATCTTTCCCTCAGGCTGAACAGTATCCATTTATTATAAATGTCTGTATTCTGATAAATAAACCTGATAGCATACAGCAATACAAACAAATGATAAAGTTGGTGCCATGAAAAAAATTGGAAATGTGGGCATGTCAAGGAAACTAGTTGCATGTATATTCAAAACAACGAACAATGACAGTGGAAGCATTTGGTGCCCATGTGATTTTCTGGAAAGAGGTTTTAATACATTTAATAATGTGTACTACCTTCCCAGGATAGTCATACTGTTAAAATGTCACTAATTGGCATATATTTGCTTTTTATGAGACTTGCTCTTTTAGTGTCATTTCCAAATTTAACTCCAAGTTGTTATTACATCTCATTGTTTTCAGTTTATTTAACCACAAATTACAATAAAGAGTTTTTTGTAACTATTCATGCATGCTATGTTTTTAAAAATGCACGTGAATACTTAAGAGATCTAAGGAACTTGCATTTTTTTCAACAATTTACTATTACTAGCATACCAGGCCTTTAAAAGTGTGTGGTTTTAATATATCCTATGTTACAAAGAACTTGTTCTCTCTGTAAACATTGTGAATTTCAGTGCTGCTGAGTTGCTAGGGTGTATGATGCCCTAAAAGATTTGAAGCCTTTTATTCAACGTCACAGATTAAGGAGAGGGGCTGTTCATGCCTTCTAAGCTGCCACAAGAGAGTGGAGCAACCCTGACCTGAGTGACCAGCCAGACAGGGTAATTGATACCTTATGCCCATTCCAATTTTTGAGGTTTAGGATGAGACTTTCCAGGTGAGAACGCTATGATTTTAAGGTTAAATTCTGTAACTCCTGGCTATGGACAAAGTAACATCTGTCATGTTTCAAGTAGAACACAAAGCCATTAGGCAGTTGTTTGTTGGTTGCTGCACTTGTGTTTGTCCACTTACTGTGGAGTTGTCATACTTCCTCAAAATCAGCACGATTGATATTGTAGCTCTGTGTATTTTTTTTAAAAGCAACTTTAAACGGTTTCTGAGATTTGTTGTTTTCTGGTGCTGCTAAGGATAAGCTGAACATAATGTAGATCCACATGCGCGTGACCACATATTTGGAGGAAAAAAAGTAATAAATGTTCATCTCTGGCTGAGATGCAGTTGGCTTAGCAAGAGAGCACTGAGAAACATCTGTGTTTGGGCAAAGGAAGCAACAAGGGGATAGAATGGGGAATTTATTAAGAGTAGGGTTCAGTGTTCTTGCTTTCTTCCCGCAGTGGGACCAGGTGTTGGGTTTATATCTGAAGTTTAAGACTGGGGTGAGGAGGGGAAGCTTGCCTCATTTAAGTAACTATTTGAACTGTATTCCAGCCTGTTCCTTTTAAATCTTAAACTAATTTGCTGGTTATTTTTTGTAAAGCTGAAAGCTTGACTCAATAACAATGTGCGTGGGCTATTGCCTTCAATCTTGCATTCTGGAGAGCTTTGAGGGATTTAAATTAAAATGTCGCACATCTGCCAAGTTCTGATACAGTGGCTGGTTTAAAATTGCCCATCTTTCAAACCAGTCTTGTTTTGGCTTTCAGCATAGAAGTACATCTTGTGTGTCTATGTGTGTGCACATGTGCACGCATTCTTGGACATGGTTAGTTTGCTACATCTTGTATAGCTTATTTCTTTCCTTGCTTCTCGCTGAAGATAAGAAGAATGAAAGTGGGAAGACTGGGTGGATTATGGATAGACTTATGGAAATAGCATGACCATGACACAATGTAATTGAATCTGGGAGGTCTAAGCTGTTGGACAGATCTGCTTTGCACAGGCTACTTGACTAGGAGGTGGGAGTGAACTCAGACCACCATTTATTTCATAGGAGCATTATAGTTTTAAGTGGTGTTGGTTTTATCTCCTCCGGTGGTCACAGGAGTATTTACTCTGAAATCTAATTTCCCTGCTTGCCATTTGCTATGTTTTGCCCTGTTTTCGGTGTGGGTTGAAGCAAAGTAAAATAAAACTATTAAAGCAGTTAGCAGAACTATCAAAGGTCAAATGTTCTTGGATCCTTAGCAGTAGGTTCCTGCAGGTATGTCTGTTCTTAGATTTTATATGATATATCTTAAATTATGTACCAGGCTTATAGTGCTCTACGTGTTTGATGAATAGTAGTTTTTCCTGCTCCCTCCTCATTGCTCCTTTTGTTTGTGCTGCCTGGTAATTAAGATGGATTGGAATGTATCCACTTGAAAAATAAAACTATTAATAATCACTTTGGAAGATGACCCCCAATCCAGAATATCTTGTTTTCTTCCTCCATCTTTCAGTTCTTTTCTACCCTGATACTGTTTAGTATGCAAAGCACTAAGTTAAGTGGCCTTTAAAGAAAGGGAACACTTCTTCATTTAATGTTCAGAAGCACACAAGATACCTAAATTTTCTTAGCCGCTGGTTGTCCTCTACCTAAAGAGATAATCATATTTTCCATTTCTGAAATAGGGTACTTGGCATTCAAACCGCAAAAACATTTTTTGTAAGAATAAAGTACCTATTTCTTGCTTGAAGAGAGTTTAAAAATACTACTTGGCACAACATAAGTTTCTCAGCTACCAAGAAACCATTTTTGGATCTGACATTTTATGGATGTGATATGCAATCTCTGTAATTTAAATTTAAATCTGATACATATTTGGAGAATGATTTCAGGAAAGTTATTACGTTTACCCTAATACTACAAGTTGCATGTATGAGAGCTGTTACAAATTAGAAACAGCACACATTTTCTTGTCTTTTGGTTAAACTGACATGAAAAATACTGTGCTTGAGTTTAACTGTTTCAGGCTGAGGTGTCGGGGCTTGAGTGAATGTGTCTATTTCTATTTTATATTATAATGGAAGAAAATTTCAAGTAAACTGCACCAAGATTTAACAATCGGACTCTGGCACTCTTCATTCCATTTTTCAATTTTACTAACATTAAATTTCTAATCCTTACAGCATAACTAGTGAAAGGACCAACCCAAAAGAATGGATTACTTTGTGAATCTGCATTTTTATTGATATATGTATAATCTTATAAAAAGCTGAATACCATGAGGAGCTATTGTCTGGCTTTAATGAGTTTCATTCCCTTGTTTTAAGAAGTGGTACAAATTGTTGAATATAAAAACCATGTTCCAAGGGGTACCTAATCCTCTGCTTTTTGATTCAGAGCGTGCTTTTGTGTTGAGTAGTGCCTGACGATAATACTGATATTATAGTCCCATTAAGAACACAGTGGGTACATCTGTATTCCATGAGTGTAGCTGCCTCTCTGCCAGACTGAAATATCCTAAACCATGCATTTGTCCTGTTAACATACTGAAACCTATAGCTGACCTGAATCGTTGCTTCATTTTAGAAACTTGTGGTGGAGAATGTTGAAGTTCTAACACAAATGAGGACCAGCTTTGACAAGCCAGACCAGATGGCAGCACTCTTCAAGAGATTGTCATGTGGGTAACTAGCAAGGTCCTACTGAAGAGAAGAGTTGGGTTTTATCTTTGTCTTTGTAAAGAAAATGAGAAAAAAATAATTTCTCTGTATTAAGTATACAGAAGCAGCAAAAATCTATGTGAGCTCATATAAACTGATGCATCTTTCCAAAATTTTCCAGTCTTCTCATGTACAGACAAAATGAGATTTCAGTGTTAATTTAGTGCATGCGCACTATATGAGCTTTGAGCATCTCTTCAGGGATGATAACACATAATAACAGCAGTAATCTGCAAACCGGGTGCATAGCTGTAGAATACAAAACACAGGCTTTTTTGACACAGGTTTCTGATTTGATTCCATCACAGTATAAATTATTGCATTCTTTGGAAGGATTTTTACATGTAATTAACATAAGTAATTATTTTTAACAAAAAAAAATATTATAAAGAGACATTTTTGGCCTCAAGAAAACACAGAACTAGCGATAGCATCCAATATTGTCAGCTGTGGTTCATTCCATGAAGTGGTTAACAGGGTAGTCTTGCACTGAAAATCCCATTGTCAACTCAGTTATAAAAACCTGCTTAAGTACTGTTTATTTTGGCTCTTTTAACAAATGCCATTGTTTCAGTACCTTGTGTTTTTCAGTATTTTGTTAAATGTTTTCTTTCTCTTTTTCGAAGAATTGAACTTGTAAACTTTAACAGGTTCTTGTTCACTATTGTTCTCGTTTCTCTTCAGCTGTTGACAGTGTTTTGAAGAGAATGACGATTATTGGTGTTATCTTGTCTTTTCGGTCCTTGGCACAGGAAGCACTTAGAGATGTAAGAAATAACTGAATATGTTCCGAATAATTTTCATTTTATTTCATTTAATGGAATGACAGGGTATTTGAAGCGTCACTATTTAGGAGTGCTACCTCTTAAAAGGTTGGCATGTTGGTAAAATGGCAATACTCAGTCATAACTGAACTTTGAATTGCAAGTTGGGGGTGGAGAAATCTGCTTTTTGAGTACTGTTCAGAGAAATGTTACATTAAAACATACAGGGTTTAGTTTGAGCATGTTTCTCAATGTATTCTGTGTTTTTAGTACATTTTAAAAACTTTCACTTTGTTTGCAAACAGCTTAATTTTGCATTTATTAGGCTTTAGTGTCTTAAATCTACAAATTCATATACATAAAATAAAAACTCATTTAAAAAAATTTAGTAAGTCCAGCAAAATAATGGTAGTGTCTAACTGATCATTAACATCGGAAGTATTTTTTCTCATTTTGTATGTGTTTGTGTCTCTTAGGTCTTATCCTACCACATTCCTTTCCTTGTAAGTTCCATCGAGGACTTTAAAGATCACATTCCAAGAGAGACTGACATGAAGGTAATGTTTGGCCTGAAGGGTGACGGAGTCATTTTTGGAGCTTACTGCAAATATGTAAGGGGCAGGACTTTCATGCTTAGTGTGAAAAATCCAGAAACAAAGAACACCCTTTTTTTTCTGAAGAGCTAAGTAATTGTGCATCTGCAGCCTCCTAATGTTCTGGGGAAAAAAGACCAACCGACTGATAGGATAAGCACAAGTCTCTATCTGCCTGTGATCACATTTGAGAATTTTCATGGAAAGAATTAAGAATAAAATTTATCAGGTGTTAAAACATGACTAAGCAATAACGGGAAGAATACTGACCTGCTTCATAGCATGAACAGTATAACTGGTAAAACTGAATGTTTCAAGGACTCTGTGTACGTGGATGGAGCTCTATGCATGTCATAGCTACAAGTCTGATTTTGACCTTACGCTGAAAATTCTTGTGAACCCATGGTCTGAAATGCTTGGAAAAAAGTTAGCAGTTTAAATAAGGTGCCTTGTTTCTGAACGGTAGTATGTTTCCATCAAAAAACCCTTGTCACTACATCACGTGGCTTCTAGACACGCATGCATTAATGGCTGCAGCCTAACTGTTTTTTTTAATCTCTTATTGCAGCTTGGAGCCTGTGAAGGTTTTGTAGCAATGGTGGTGTGGCAATTTGATTTGCAGAAAATGTGTAGTGGGGTATACATTGCCCAACTCTTGATTCACTTTTACAGAAACAATTTTTAGAAATCTGCTGTTGTGGTTTAACCCCAGCTGGTAACTAAGCACCATGCAGTTGCTCACTCTCCCCCTGCCCCGCAGTGGGATGGGGGAGAGAATCAGGGAGAAAAACAAGTAAAACTTGTGGGTTGAGATAAGAACATTTTAATAGAACAGAAAGGAAGAAACTAATAATGATAGTAATAGCAATAATAAAATTACAACAATAATAAAAAGGATTGGAATATACAAAACAAGTGATGCACAATGCAATTGCTCGCCACCTGCCGACCAATGCCCAGTTAGTTCCCGCGCAGCAATCCCCTTAGGCCAGCTTCCCCCAGTTTATGTACTGGGCATGACGTTACCCCTTTGGCCAGTTTGGGTCAGCTGCCCTGGCCATGTCCCCTCCCAACTTCTTGTGCCCCTCCAGCCTTCTCACTGGCTGGGTATGAGAAGCTGAAAAATCCTTGACTTAGTCTAAACACTACTTAGCAACAACTGAAAACATCAGTGTGTTATCAACATTCTTCTCATACTGAACCCAAAACATAAAACTATACCAGCTACTAGAAAGAAAATTAACTCTATCCCAGCTGAAACCAGGATATCTGCTCTTGAGCAAAGTATGGTTTTTGAGGGCTAGAATATGTTGTTGTTCCTGAACCTAAAGTTTACATTTTGCTGTTTACTCCTGAGGAAAGAAAGTTAAGTTCTGTTGTGTATGAAGATTCACTAAATAAAAAACATCCTTCTCCTTTTTAAAAGTACATTACAAGCACAGTTCAGCATCTGTTATGGCGGGCCTCATGATTTCAGAAGACACGGTTTAGCAGTCTGTCTGAAAATGAGTTAGAGGTTGCATGAAGAATATGTTGTTACTGAATTTGCACAGGTATGCTATTTCACTCCAAAATACAATCACATACTCTTTGAAACTTGCAATGCTGATAAACCAGCCATGAAAACATGGAAATTCATACCACAGTAGAGGAATTCTGTGGAAATTCTATGGAAAATTAACTTCAAGAATACTGACTGGCTCATGATAAAAATTATATCAACATGATGCAAGCTGCCTTTGCACTTCTCAAGAAAAGCCCTTCTAAAATTCTTGCCTATAGTTACAGAGAAAATCATTGATCACCGAAAAGCATCAGGTTCCATTATTGAACTTGAGGAATCGGCATGCAGAAGAGATGAGAAGGGAAGTTCACTGCTTACTTTGCTTGATCTTTTCAGAAAACTTCTTGCACCCTCTGGTATCAAAGGGGTGCTGAAAAATAGGGTGGGATAAAAGCTGCAACAGTAATCATTGAAGACAGTACCCTACCACTGATATTTTTAAGCCTATGATAACAGATGATTTTAAACATCTTGGTGGATCTTTAAAGACATTACTGAACTCGTGTGTCAGCAGATATAAGAAAACATAATACTTGCTGCTTCTCTTCTGGAAGTCACTGGAGTAATTTGCAGTCACGGGAATAATTGGATGGCAAAAAAAGCTATCTACTACTAAATAAAGCCATGCTGAGGACTGTTCTCTGGTTCATGCCACATATCACCACCTAGTTGCCTCTGCTTCACATAATATTTGGCTGTTGGCCTTCTCTGGGTCTCCTGTAGTTCTGCTGTGATTCTTAAATATACCTATTTTGTGTGTGTGTGTTTCTAGTTGAACGTGTGAAATAAATTCTAAGTGCTGTGGTATAGTCCACAAAGCTGGTGTTTGCATGATACCAACTGTCGATGTCATGTCTTGTGTTGTGGTGTGATGCCATGTGGGCTTGTTGGAGAGTATGTAGCTTGTCTGGATAATGTTGGAGGACTGTGCCATGGAGAAGGAGCCAAACCTGTGTAGTCTTGTCCACATAGTGCCTACTGGGAATACTGGGAACTCTGACATGTGCTACACCGCAACTCTGCCAGAGCTTTGTCTTGAAAACAGCTTGTTGGAAGGGCCAGAACTGTGCTATGAACCTACTAATATACAGCCTTGTCACATACAGCAGTGCAATTGCAGGCAGCAAAGGCTGCTTTTGGGACAGTAAGACAGACTGTTTTTTCTTTAAATGAAGGCATGTCAACAGACAGATCTTTACAAGGCTTTGTACAGTGGATTGGGACAATTGCCTGATTGGGCATGATTTAGGACATAATAACATAGTAATTTCCTATGTACTAAATTTACCAAGCAAAGCATAAATAGCTTTAAAGCTGTTGAAATAAATACTTGTTATGAAATGTTACTTTTATTTTAGTATCCCCGAAACTTATGATCTGGGGTGACTGGCAAAATGGGGTTTGTTCTCCTTTTTTATTTGGTTATTTTTAATATTAAATTGTTGGGATGTGTATACAGGCTTTTAGGAACAGGCTTGCATTTGTTCCACTGTTTCTCCTTAACCAGTTTGTGGGAAACCAGCTCCCATCCAGATGCTCAGTGATTCTTTTAATGCAGGACTGTACTCAAGGTAGTATCGTATGTCCTGCTGACAGCGTAGCACTGTGCAAATAACTTTGTATGCTTTTCATATTAGAACTTGCCCTTGGGTAGCCAGGCTGGAGCACACAAGTGCTAGTCTGCACAATATCCCCTATGTGCAGCTGACCATCTGTATTTGAGAATTTATGGGCAAAGTGTAAAACTTCTCAAATGCTAATGGCAGTAAGATCCATTGCTCGCATTTCCTGTAGTCCTTTGTATTTGGTATAAACCTGCTTTTGCAGAGATTCATCTGAACTTCAGATACTTTGTCCAAAATGTAAATTGGGGAAAGAGAGAAGAACTGTGTTGAGTGTTTGTTAATGGCAGTAAAAGATACAGCCTGGGACAGACTGGAAAATGGAATACATTTCAAGATGCTCTTAGTTCCTCCAAGTATTAGGGCCTCTTAGAGCCTAATTCTTGGCACTTGGAATCACTGGATACTGAATCTGTATCAAATTTGAATGTTGTAAGGTTTCTGCCTTACTCTAATATTTCACCAGATTGTGACTTTCGGCTTTTGTCTAGAAATGCTGTATTTGCAGATGTTAGCTGATACTTCAGATCTGGTAGACAAAATCTGTTAGTTTCTTTTGAACAGTGAAGAAAGATGTAGGAACAGCTAATTGGAAGTCAGGATGTCTGCTTTGGAGATACTGTAGAAAGTATACAAGCTTTGTTTGGCTTGACGAAAAGAAAGTATAACCTAGCACACAAAGTACTGACCCAGCTGTTCAACGTAGGTTAGAAACAAACAAAAATGTAGAGTCTCTTTATCTCGTTTTAGCCAAGTTTCTGAAATTCCTTAGTGCCTCAAACTCAATATGAACATTTTAAACAGGACAGCAAAACAGTGCTGCTTCATGTTTACACAAAAACCATTCAATGTTGTCTTCTTTGTAATTATCTTTCTTCTGGTCCTCAGGTGGCAATGAATGTATATGAACTGTCATCAGCTGCTGGATTGCCTTGTGAGATTGATCCTGCCTTGGTTGTAGCACTGTCTTCCCAAAAATCAGGTAAGAAGTTACAGCTTTAAAAAGGGCGGGGGGAGGAATAAATGCACCCAGGCATGGAAGTGTTTAAAGTGCTAGAAGGAGACTTTTGTATCTTGGGTTCTTTTTATTCCTTCGATCTCCATAAATGGCATAAGAACATGAATTATTTGTGCATGCTGCCTACTGATGTGTTAGCTTGAGAATCTTTTCAACCACATGTGAATTAACTTGTTGACCTAGAAAGGAATAATGAGTAGATGTTGAAGGAGTTTAATAGCTAAAGGTGAAAACTGCTGTAATTTAAAGACAATGAAAATAGACTCTGTTGTGAACAACTACAGACACGATCAGTTCTGTTGTACAGATCTGTAACAAATCTATGTCACGTAGGTAGGCATTAGGAGCTGAAATGCCAGCTGAAAGCACTTCATGAATTTCACAACATTGTGTTATTGGTGTGTTACACCAATGTTAACATGGAGCTTGCAAGGGGAAACACAGTTAAACATCTTAATGTTCTAACATATATAGTGTTTACTCTTATTTGCTTTAAAGCACCGCTGTCTAAGCTTTTCAGTTTTGTTTACTCTGGCAGGTTTGAGGGCATGAATTAAGACTCTTAAGTGGTTTTTGACACTCTTCAGCTTTTTTCCCTGTCTTCCTTACTGAGCACTTTATTACTTTTTTCCCCTGTGTGTAATGGATAGTTAGTGTTATAATCAGATCGTGAATATTTTAAATGCTTCCTAAGTTGTTTTTTCTTGCTTTAATAGTAGTTATTTTGGAAGGGGAAAATGCAGCTAATTCCAAGGGGCATTTTAATATTCAAACTTGTGTCAAGCACAATTTCTTTGTGTACCTTAAAAAAAAAAAGTGTATTTGTTTTATATGCATTATATGTGTAATATACATAGGTATATCTTTGGAAGATAGCTAGTATTTGAAATGGCATTTTAAATAGATTATTTTCATCGTGGTGCAGCTGTGAATGTTTAAGCTGGGTGAACGAGACAGGGAATTTCTGTATATTTTCATGGTTGGTTAGGATCGTGTATTTTGATTCTTACCTTTGCACTTTGAAGTATTTTGCTTCTAGTAATTCAGTTTGTACAGATAAACGTACTCTACTTCACCAGCTGTTGACTTTTTTAAAAACTAATCTTATGCTAAGGTGTGGTGATGCTGCCGTTTCTGAAAACGCAAGATTTTAGTGTGAATTGAGGTGAGTGCACATCATCTTCTGCTCATTTACCAAAGGGAGAGCGCGAGGGAACCTCTCCTCACCTCAGAGCAGTAACTGGATTTACACCAGGCTGTAAAAATACTAGTCAGCTCAGCATATGAAAGTGTTAGTAACTAAATGGTTAGAAGTGATAAGGTGGCAGCAGCTTGCCTTCATTCTTGTAGATAACAAACTGGACATTTTGAAGCTCCATCCTGTGTCTTCAGGCAAGACTGACATACTATTCCTCCTTTCACAATACAGACATTGAGTTTGTTGTTGATGGGTTTAAATTTCAGTTTGGTCAAACATTTTATATTCTAAACTACCTGCAGTTGAAAGGAAATACTTTAAGATGACTTCTTTAATTAAAGAACTTTGGTTTTGTTTTTAGAAAACATTAGTCCAGAAGAAGAATATAAAATTGCTTGCCTTCTTATGGTCTTCGTGGCAGTCTCCTTGCCGACTTTGGCTAGTAATGTGATGTCTCAGTATAGCCCCGCCATTGAAGGTAACGTAAAATCAGCTAAAAATTTGCAGTGAATACTTTCTTCATAATAGTCTTGGTCGTTTCTTGAATACTTTTGCTTTAAATATTTATTTACATTTTGTAGTGAACAAAATTTAAAAATCAGCTAGCTCTAATCCAGGAAACTTCTTCTGAAAGTTGCTTTAAAAAGCATTTACTTAACTCTTGTCTGAGATAACTTTTTATGAAAAATCAGCCTTCTACTTGAGATTTTAAGAACAGTTCAGATACTGTAGGGGGCAATCTCATCCTAGTATGTGGAATTGCTAGAGCGTACATTCTACATTAACTAGTGTGAGGTTTATTATATAATAGTATAGATGTTTTAGTAATCTTTACATTAGCTTTGGGCCACTCATACAAGGTGTCTTTTCTATATTTAATATGCTGTTCATATTACTAAGCATAAAATTTTGAAAACAGAATCTGGAAGGTGTAAGCTGTGAACAGAATTATCCTACGCAGTAGTTCAACTTTCTTAAAAAAAAAAATAAAAATCTTTGCCTCAAGGAAATTCTTTGCATGTAATCAAAAAAAAAACCAAAACCTCTCTTTCAGACAAAATTAAGTTGGGAAAAAAAAAAAAGACTGACAAAACTGTTCCAACACACACAAAAATCACCTTTCAGCTGTTCAAGCTATTTACTTTGTGATGTGTAGCAGGGCTCACATAAAAGACCATGTTTATTCTGCATCCATTTACTGGGTACACTGTGTTTTTTCCATTTTTTCTTTTAAAGTTGCATTATTTTTAATCCAGTCAAAATCAAAGACTGTCTGAACTGACTTCTGAAAATTTAAAGTACTAGGAAAAGATCAAAAATTCTGAAAGCCTTCTGTATTACTTAATATAGTATGCAGATCATATTTTTTGAGAGTCTTGAGCTTATTGTTTTAAATTGGGTTAATTAACATTTTCTTCAGTTTTGAGAGATTAGGGATTTTTTAACTCTAGTTTCATTTTAAATTAATAATGTAGCCTTTTGTCAATTGTGAAAAAGTTGGATAAATCTCTGATGCAATGAGTAGGACTTTAAAATTCCTAACTTTTCAAATCAATGTTAAAGTTAACATCTTTTTATGATGAATAGGGAGAACAATGTGTAACCTGCAGAGTTGTTTCATGTTATCTGCACTCACAGTGTTTCTGTGGCTTTTTGTGAGCTTCTTCAAAGTCATGATGGTTGAATGAAAATCTCAGAATACAGGCAACAGGAGGGAATATCAAATGTGATTGGTGAGGGGCACAGGTAGAAACTTGCTTGATAAAGGACAATCAGGTTGATTCTCTTAACTCAGTCCAAATGAACTTGCTTATGTATGTTTAAGACCACATCTCTTAAATATTACTTGTTTATATTTCGTAAAAGAAACCCTCTGGAAGCACTTTCTGCTACCAATTTCTCCTTCAAAAGCATCTTTCTTACTGTGGTGTCTCAAAACTCGTACTACTTGCCAGGGGGTCAGTACTAAAAGTTTTTAACGGTAATTATATTTTCACATTCATCCCTCTACAAATTTATTTCTAAGAACGTTGGTCAGGCTAGCTAGAGGTTGCGCAGCAGGTTAGAGCTCATATGGGTTTGCCTCCCTCAAACTCCCCTCTCTTCCAAGTCCTCACGGTCTTAGCAGGCTGAAACAACAGATAGTTCTACCTTCTGCTTGTTTTATATCATGTAGCCTAAATATTCCAGTTTCTGCAATTTCATTTACATTCAGCAACTCTTAACATGAAGTCAGACAAAGCTTGTTTCAAAGTGGGTTCTTAAAGTAAGTACAGTTAATAAGATCTCATAAAACTGTGACTGGAGAGAAGTTACATCTAGAACTCAAGCCCGTATTAGGAGTTGCTACTGATTTTATGAGATGTGGCCTCTGTATTATGTAATTCTTTACTGAGTGGGCTCTTTTTTATTGAGAGGAAAAGAGTCTGGCAAGAGGATTATATAAAATACGTTCACTTTACAAAAATAACTGAACAAACAGAATAGACCTTGTCAGTCCTGCCTTCCTTGCATAATATTACTTTTCCCTGTGTCCTGCCCTTATTGTAGAACATCTGGCTTTAGACATTTGATATAGATGCTATTTCCAGAATGAGGGCTTAACGAATGCTGCTTTTTATGAAGTAAATTCCCTGGACAAATCCCAAAATTATCCATCAACAAGTCCCAGATTTGAAGGAGTTTCAGCTTTCTAATCTGGCAAGACATACCTCCCAAATACAGACAGTTCTTGGACAGCTTTTAGCAATGTCTGTGTTCTCTCTGCCTGCTTCAAGATCAAGCCTGTATTCTTCCACTAGCTCCAGATAAAGGCTCAGGCTCTAACAGATCTTTACTTTTGTTCCCAGTAAGAAATATGAACTGCTAGTCAAATACCAGGCTAGAGGACTAATTTGTCGTCTAGAGGCTAGAATAGAACAGTAGTCTGCGAGAGACATAACCTTTTCTAAAGACTTGAAACCTGCTGCAGGTTGGAAGACAATGATTTGTCAGCTGAATTCCCTTGGTGATGCTTTTTCTACAGTCTCTGAGACATAAAAATGAAGTCACTTCAAAAAATCAAGCCATTTCAAAAGCAAATATAAACTTAAATCAGCAGAATTAAGCAGAATAGATGTCCTTGACTGATGTTCAGGGAAAGTGGTGATCTTTTTTTGGACTAGCATATTCAAGCAGCAATATTTAATTGAAAAAATGGAGACAGAGTAGGAGTATCAACTCTGGGGGGCCTGCTGGTGGAGATCCATAGAAATCTTTGCTGGGACCTACTAGTCAGCATACTCATAGGCCACCCAGAAGGAGGGTGAAGAGTGAGGTGAGAAAATTTTCATATCATGTGAAGTTATTGAGGATATTAGAGGAGTAAAGAGCTGCAGATAGATATTATGATACTGAGTAAATTGTGCAACAGAATGACAGTTCAAATTCATTTTAAGTAAGAATAGTGATATGCATGGGGAAAAAAATCATTTTTCTCATCTGGAGTGATGGGGTCTAGCTGACCTCACTGTTCAGACATGATCTTGGAGTTACAATAAACAAGTGAATGAAAAAATGAGCTCAGTGCTCAGCAGTGGTCAAAAAGAGTTGGTAGGAATCAGTAGTATTTGCATGCTTGTATGCTTCCTAACTCCCTCAAAGACGTCCTCCTTTTCATATGCTAGCACTTTCCCAAGATATTTGCTCAGGTGTCTATTAATTTTGTTGTAAAGTGGTAGACTTGACTTAATTTGCCTAGAAGAGCTATCAGGCTTACTGAGGAGCAATTGTGCTCTCTTTGAAAACTGGTGTCATTTAATCACCTTCCAGGCCTCTGAAGCCTGGGTGAATTTTAGGCAAGATGTTATGTACAGCAATTAGCAATTCAACAGTGTTGTTCTTGAGTTCCTGTAGATCTCTTGGGTGAATGCTGACTGGGCATGACAACTTGTTCCTTTACACAGAGGGGAGAAAAATAGCCAATTAGGTGGAAGAATGCTGCTTGCATGTGTCTTTTTAGCCTACTCAAGTGGCAATACCCTCAAGTTTTGTAGAGGCCATATAAACTTCCAATATATTATATTTCCTTATTTCTAAAACCCATGGGGATCTTTGTCACATTGTTGTGATCATTACAGCATTCAGAAGGGAGATCTGTACTTCTGGTGGCTTTCCTGATACCAAGTTCAAAGTACCAGTACTTTGCTCCCGTTGTGTAGGATGCTAAAAGTTGATCTTTCATTGTGATGTCTGTTTACTCTTTGGTGATATTTTCCAAAGAACACTGTCATTTTCAAACATGATGCTGAGGTAATTTGTGTATGTTTTTGTTTAGGGCATTGCAACAACATTCATTGCTTGGCAAAAGCTATCAACCAGATTGCTGCAGCTTTATTTACCATCCACAAGGGAAGCATTGAAGACCGTCTTAAAGAGTTTTTGGCTGTATGTATAACTTCATTTCTAGAGCTAGCTCCTCTAAAATGCCACTTAAATCCACCCCCTAATGCCCCTCAATCTGTTTTTATACATAGTCTAGCTTACGCAGTGCTGTCATTAAATAATTAATGTTTGCATTGCAAGTGCTACCTTTACAGCGGCAATCAGCTATGAGTAATTTTAATCACTGTATGTAAATGTAAAGATTTAGATTAGTATGGATGAGTATTGATTAACCAAGATTTATTCCAATAGCAATATTGCTTCATAATGCTTGTAATGCTTGTTATTTTCCTGTAGTTATAGATTGCAGAGAAACTAAAGTTACTGTATAATACAGTGTTGATTTTGATTAGGAGAAAATCAGGTGTGGGTAAGTTACTTTTCTGAAGTCTAGCAATAGGTTAAAATTTGTATCTTAACAAGAAAAATTATCTGTTGACTTCAGGAAGTATTTTCAAATTCAGGTGAAAAATGTAATATTAATTTGGTATGCAATACAATTGATTTCATATAAATCTGGGTTTGGTGCACCAGAGACAAAAGCATATTGTTAATACAAGTCTATATGTAGATTAAATTTAGTAGCAGTCCTTTAGCAATAGTCAGCTGTGTTTGATGTTGGGAAGTAACACTAGCAAATCAGTACAAGTGTCTTTTTTTTCCCGGTATAATCCTTAGTATTTTAGCACATGCCATCTCTTACATTGTGGTGGCCTGTGACTCAAAAAAAGAAATGTGCAATGCGTATAAAATCAAGATTCTGTCTAGCAGACTTTTTCCCATGATGTGTTGGACTCCTCAGTTTGTTTTACTTATTCAAAGGCAGCAACTCCAGAGTGGCTTTTGAGTTGTACCTTTTGACATGTCTGCCGTTTTTAAACAGTAGCTGTCTGGTAGTGGTATGTTACAGGGATATTTGGGGAGAGGAAATTTTATGCTTCACAGTAGGCTGAAGATCAAGGCTTCTGAAATCCTTAGTGATGCTAAAAAAAAAATAAATCAAAAGCCCTTAGGTGGTAGTGATGCATTTTAAATACATTTTGGTGTGCTGCCTGAGTAGAAATAGAGTTTTTAAAGTGGCTCTTAATTAAGCCAATACTTGAAGGGAAACTAAAGGCTAAAATGGCAGCTACTGATTTTGCAAAATATCTCTTCCCCCCTTACTTTAGGTGTCTTACACACTTACAGGCATTGGATAATGGTAACTTTCTGTAACGAGAAGTCCACAGAAAGAATTCATTTGTTTGGGTTGTTTGGTTTGGGGTTTGTTTTAGTTTTTTTTTTTTTTCTTAAAAGGATCTTTCATTGCTGGAAGTTCATTGCATTCTGTAAAACAGAAAAAACGTTTGGTCATTGACCTTGTCTAATGCAACTGCTAGCTGTAAAAGATGAAAGAAATGGTTGTGTCAAGTTGCATACATTTGACAAGTGAAGGAAACCAGTATAGTTTCATGTGATAAAAACACTTTTGGTATGAGGCTTACATTTTTTTCAGTGTTTACAAGCTGGTTTCAGACCACTGCTTTTACTGCACAGACCATGACTTGATGGTTCAAATATTTTGATAATCTTTGTTTTCTAACACCTTTTATATATCACTTACTGTTATTCTGAAAGAAAAATATTTCTCTTAAGAAGAAAATGTGCTGCCGGGGATGATCTGCTTTCCTGTCAAACTTAATTAAGTACAGAAAAAGCTTACTAGGTTATTTAATACCAATGAGTATGTGTTAAGATTATTTTGAAGTTTGCACATTCACTTTATATTACAAATTGATTAATGACAGAATTTGTTCAAGAGGAGTCTTGATTTAGATTTTAAAGTTAACATTTTAAGTTAAAATCCATTTCTGGTAAACACGTGGTTTAGGCACATTGCCATTGCTTGATGTGAGGGCATAAATGATGATTGTACATCTGAAAGTTGAAAAGAGGTTTTTTGGGGGGTTTGGTTTTTTTTTTTTTTTTTCAAATTTCTGTAAGGCATGAAAACATGGGTTGTCAGTGCATCTGCAGATTAAGTATTTTACTGTATTCTGTCATCCTGAGCTTGTAAATACCTAAGTATGTGTTACAAGTTTCCAGGATATCTTTTCAAACTAAGTATTGTAGGGTTGCTCATGGTCTGATAAAGTATTATTCATTTACTTTTAGGATGACATTTCTTCAATTAAAAATATAGTTTAGGAAGTAAAACTTAATTTGTTCTTCTATTGCAAAATGAGTATAACTTCAAACAACAAAAACTCCAATCACTTTAAATCTTACCAAAATGCAGTAAGTTTATATGCATTTTGGGAAGGAGAGAGAAAGTGAGCTCTTGATCCCATGGAAGTTCTGTCATTAGTTACAGTAGACTTTATAATGGTCAACCAATGATTACAACCACAAGTTCTTTGCAATAAATTAATTCACTTTTTGTACTAAATAGCACATATTGCTTATTAAACACTGCTAGAAATAAAAAAAAAAGGCTCACTGAGACTAAAGCACAGTGATGGTTTGTGTGTTCAGGTTTACTTTCCTTTATAGTTATTAGTACACCGCAGTGTCTGTTGGCTAGGATATTGATTTCTTCGGAAAGGTTTTGTGTGTGTATAGCAAAATAGCAGAAGTCAATCAATGCATTGTTATATTTATTGCTTCAAAATACTGGTTTTTATGTAGCTTGCGTCGTCTAGTCTACTGAAGATTGGCCAGGAGACGGACAAAACTACTACAAGGAACAGAGAATCTGTTTACCTACTACTAGACATGGTAAGCTTTTGTCTGTTTTATGTGTTATTAACTTAAGGAATAGGCTCCAGATTGCATCATTCAGCAAGGGCATTTTGGGTGTCACCTTGTGTGTTGCAGCTTATCAACCAGTGGAAATAATTTTCTGTCATTCTTCCTGGCATTCTAATGTCAGAAATTAATTTTTTCACTCCCCCAACACACACACACATATTTTTACCATTGTCCTTTGTCACCTAGAACATTGTATCACATTGTTCAGATCATTTTCATTGATCATCTAGTACATATAATATTAAAATGAAATTTCACATTAAAGAAGCACTGTTCAGAGTGTGTGAGGGAAATCCTCTCTGCTCAGAGGCTTTTCTTTCAGTATTCTGTATCTTTTGGAAGTAGCAGGAGTGCTATATGACTATATATATGAAAGCTAAATGACTAGCTTTGACAAGTGGTGAGTTTATTGCAATGTGTTTCTCCCCAGCGTTTAAACTTTGTATTACTTCTTTTTGCTATGAAATACGTGAGTGGTGGTGTGCTGCAGACCAGAATTATCTCCATGAAATAGATTAGCAGCTGCAGGCAGTGGAAGGTATTCTGCAAAACCTTGTGTTTCTGGTATTTTTCAGATTGTGCAGGAGTCTCCATTCCTGACAATGGATCTCTTGGAGTCTTGTTTCCCTTATGTCTTGCTGAGAAATGCATACCATGCTGTCTACAAACAAAGTGTCACATCCTCTGCCTAAGTATCTACTTACTGGAGATAAGACATAGCACGCATCTATGTGGCCTCAGTTTTATCTGTAAACTGTGGAGCTATTTTACTTTATGGCCTGATGAACAGTTTTGTGGATTATAAACTTTTTCCATAAAGTTGTATTTCTGATCAGTGGTTTCTTAATATGGTTGTACTACAATATAAGCTTGGTTGATTTTAGGTTGCACATTCATGGAAAAATCTTTCTCATTTCTTCCTCTTTTTTTTTCTTTTTTTTTTTCTTTAGAGCATCAGTTATGTTTTAAAAAATACTACTTCTGCTATATGTTTTTTGATATTGATCATGCAAAACAAAAATTGCTTGTTTATTTCCCAGAAGAAAAATGTATTTAGTGATTATTTTAGATAGTGTAGCTTTCATCTGTGTGTAAATTATTTCATATAGGGAGAGTTATAATCTTGTACCTATTGTTCTTATTGAAAACAAATATTGGATGTGCATTTCTGTGAAGTAATTACAGCATTTCTAGTTTTATTTTGAAACATTCACCAATTACGTACTATGACACTATCTAACATTAAAAATGTTATAGGACTGCTTATCCTTCAGACAGCAATCCTCTCCCAATACTCTTAAACAACAGCAAGTGGTGTTGTTTGTATAAAGCATAGTGGAAATTTTTTTTAAACTAACTTCTGTGGTGCCCTGTTGGCATTAACACTACCATTGTACCCTGCTGTACAATAAACATTCTTACACATTTATCACATGTTGATAAAATGTTAGCCCTTAACCACTTTTTATATGTTTTAAATTTTTGAAATTCAAGTGTACCTGCCATAACATACAATAAACACTAGACTGTATTATCTGTAGGTGAATTATTTTTAATATAAATGTTATCCTAGTATTTTAAGCTTAAACTGTGCTGTTGTGCATTGATTTACATCTCACAGTTCATTAAATATCAGTCCGTAGAGCTTTTATGTGAAGACTTCTTTCAATCCTTCACCTTCTGGCTTCTGCGATAGTGAATCTTGTAAAAAGTTGGAAGAAGGAATTAAAAGCAATGTAAAAAGTGTCAGTTTAGTGCCATTATCCTTTAAATCTTTATTTTACATAATAAAGCAAGAACAGCATTTATATAGTACGTAGCGATGCCAGTTGTACCCATGGAAGTAAGTGTATTGTTAAAATATAAAACTTGAAATAATCATAAAACAGGAGAGTGTTGCTAAAACTGTAACATCAGACATTACTGAGACAGATGTATAATAGGCCTTTTTTTATCAATTGTGCAAATTGGCATGCAGGGATAACATTGGCTCATTTAGCCTGAAAGCTGACCAGATGGTTGTGCTCTTTAATCCACAGCATATAAAAGCTATGTGTTTCTCAACAGGCTCTGGACATTGTATAGAGCCCCTGTTCTTGATGCAACTTATGTGCACGCTGGTAACTTTTTCTGTTATAAAAGAGCTGTTGTGTGCTCAGTTACAATAGCTTCCTCTGTCCAGAGGAAAAAAGTACTGGAATAAAATTGTCCTAAGGAAGTAAGACAGTACATCTATATTTTTCCTAATTATGCATTTTATGTTATAACCATGGAACTGTTTTTAAATTGATAACTTAGTACCATAATGAATAAGTTTGTTCATAAAGAAGTTAGGTCAAATGCGAGACTTTGAGTTCTATTCTGTAATATTTATAATCTAATACATTCAAATGTCTTGATTTTTAATTAACATTTTGATTGTAATGTAGCCTTTTGTGGAAAAATAATGCCTTTTTTTCAAGACTGATTCTTGAAAAACTGAAGTTTAAGAAATAACCTATTTTGTTTCTTTAATCTTTTTAAGTACAAAGCAATTGTATTTGGTCATTTACCTTAGATCGCTGTCAGCTTTCTCCTGAGGTGTTACTGAACTAAGCCTAGAAAATAGGTAATCTCTGACAAATAGATAACGAGTGCAGTATCTCTGTAAGAAGCGATTTCTGATGCAGTCGGATTAGATTTAGTCATGAACCTTTCAGACTCAGCAGTTTCTGTGGGAGCCCTTACGTAATTGCGCTGTGTTGTCTGGCACACAAAGGCCTGAGACGGTGCCGTTTTAACTACCCTTCCTGTGAGAACTCAGACTAAGCTCAGCACCAAACCAAAGAACTGAGAAACTGGGGAAGAATTATGTGGACTCATCCATGTATTGGTTGGATTTTGGAGGGGTTTGGGGTGGGAGTGGGAGGGTGTCCTTGCTTTGTTCTTGTTTGCTGTATTTCTATTATTTCTGATTTCAGCTGAGCTACCACAAAGCTTTTTAGGGTTCAGCCTGCTTGTGGAAGGCAGAGCACATCAAGTATAGTCCTCAAGGCAGCCTGTGTCCATGTACCATGCAAACCATAATAAGCCTGTTGAACAGTTTGTTGAGAAAGAAAGTAGAGAAGGAATTTTTCCTCTGGAGCCAGCAACACCATGTTAGTAAGTTCAACTGTTGACATTGTATACCAACTCATCTCAGGTGGCTTTTTGTGCATTTCCAGAAGTGTTTGTAATTCCTGGAGCATGAAGCACAGACGGCTGAGGTGGTCCCATATGGAGCCAGTTTGGATCAAATGTCTAATTCGCGGGGGAGGGCTCTGCCTCATGAGAAAGAGCATGGAAGAAGAATGTCCTCTTGCTGCCCAGAAAACTGTATTTGGGGTTTTTTTTATTTATTTAAAAATTGTGTCTATCAGGACAAAAGATTACCATTGAAAATAATAGCTACCATTAAACCTTTTTTGCTGTAGCAATTTGTATTCTAGACAGGAAAAGGAGTTGGTAACCAAGCTGACACTTGGAGTATACTAGTTTTGATGCACTGGAGAATAGCATTCTCCCCAGAAAATGTTGAAATGAGGCCAGTGATTTGAGGAAAGATATGAGCCTTCTTGAGCAGGTCATCATGGGCTTGTATGACTTCAGGGATTATTCATTCCAGATTTAAGAATTCTCAACCACAAGTAAATATCCCGTGCCTCTAAACTGTATTTTTGCCAAAAGTTTCCCTGGTCCTGGGATTCAACATTGTGATTCATACTACAGAGTGAGCTATCAGTTACTTACCGGTAACTATTATAAATTCTGTAAGCATGGGTATGTCTGAACTAATGCTGTTAACGTTTTTTTAGGTGAATCACTCTGTCAAGCTGAACTAAACTCAAAGCTAGGTTTGTAGGTGTAGCCAATTATTCTGTTGAATCAATAAAAGAGTTTTTTAGACATAGGCTTCAAATTGTTTTCGTATTCAAATTCAAGCATCTTTTAACTCCATAATACGTTCTGGATACTATAGTAGTAATTTTCATGGATGAGGACCACCATTTTCAGTGTTGTCAAATAACCAGTTTTCAAAAATACTGAAGTTCTACCTATTTTTTTTTTTTCTTGAAATACAATTTTTTAATAATTTTTATGATAAAGTTATATCTTCCTCTGAAAAGACAAAAGTTTTTTTACTTGAATTGACCACTCCCTTTTTTTATGCTTGTGCTATTTGTTGTGTTACAAAGTCTGTAAATATTTGTACTAACACATAACAAAATCAAAATGCCCGCCTGACCTGTGTCCAAAACCATATCTAATTTGCTATTAGTCATGCTGTTTCTACTACTACAAGGTCAAAACGACCTGCTCACTGAGTATATAGTGTCAGCGTGTCTTACACAATTCAGTAATAGAAAATGTTGGTATTAAAATCAGAATGAAAAGCGTATGTTGAGCTTAGCGTAAAGCAAGCAGATTTGAATAGTTTCTTGCATAGACTTTCAGGCTATTGCCTTGTTCATGATAACAGCAATCTTAAAAATTCCCTTCTCACAAATATTGAAGGTAAATAATAAAAAATTCTCCTGACAGCTGCGTCAGTACAGATGCGAGCTGCAAGGCTGTTACAGCTGAATGTTTAAAATCCTCATGCTAGTAAATCCAGTTCATTGTCCATTAACAACATAATTTCATATCTTGTCAGTACTCACTTCAGGTTGCAACTGGAAGATGGGGAAGGCGTTATCACAGGCTACCTGCAAACTCTTCTGCTCTTGCCCTCCATGCCCTTGTCGTTAGCCTTGGAGTTTGGCTAAATTTGAGGTAGACTTGATGGGCAGCCAGGGCAGAAAAGACTTGCATTTGGCAAGAGCAGTTATTATTTCTAAATACAAATTAAATTATAATCTTTTTAATAATGGCAAGGACACAATGGCAATGAAACCGTTCCTTGCGTAGGCACACAAAGGAAAGAGAAGTAAAACTAAGAATGCACTGTAAATCAATCTTATGCTAATTACAGTGATAGAGGAGTGAAAAGAAAAGGGAGGTAAGGGGAGAGTTGAAAGTGATGATCACAGAGTGCTCAGAGAAGTCGGGAAAGATGCTGCTCAGTGACTCTGAGTCCGTTTTGTAACTCTGAAGTCTTATTTGACACTTCGTGGATTAAATCTAGATTGTATCTCACAGACTTCAGAATTGCATTTAAAAATTTCAACTGAGCTCTCATCTGTTTTTCACTCTGTACATGAAGCAAACCTGTCCAGCTTTAGGATCATTTGTAAATAAAGGATGCTTGAAAGTGTAAAAATTTGAGGCATCTTGGCATGAGCATGTGTTTGCCAAGACCAAGTCAGCAGAACTGGGTAGGAACGTCTCTCTCATGCCTGTTACAGTGAAACACTAAAGATGGTCTGTGCTCTTTGGATTTAGTTCCATTTATGTCTTTAAAGTGGAAGATGTCAGGAATGATGTTTAGTGTTACAATGAGATCATGTAAGTGAAAGTTCATCTCAGCAGTTTATTATTTTGGATAACAAAGCACTTCAAAGGGCTGAAAAGCAGCTGTGAAAATGGGCTGCGCCTGTGACATTTGCTTTAGAGGTAACCTTATTAGGGAAATAATTGCACCACTATTTTCATAATGATTTTTGTTTGAATGCCAAGAAAATACGTGAACTTTCATCTAGTAAAAGCTCAGTGGGAAACCATAGTGACAAGACAGTAATAATGCATTTGAATTTTATCATATAATACTAATTTTTTGCTGGCTAATCTGTGGTGGCACAGGTGCCTATTGAAAGTGATCACAGTCATTTGCTAAGGGGCATGTGGAGTAAGTTCATTCGGTTTTAAATATGTCTCTTCAGCTGGTGGAAATGGACACCATTCCATGGATTTTGTTGGCCGAGCTGACACTTAGCATAGTTGCAATAGGTATCAGATGCCCTTCAGGAAGGATCCTGGAGCTTTGAAACCAACATTACCTTCAAGTTTCTCAAAATCCCAGTTATTGGCAGAAGATCCAAGCAGCAAAAAAGTTGCGTATCAATATTGTAATTTTGCAGATAGGTGGTGGGGACAGAGAACAGTAAGGACACAGCCTCTAGAGTAACATTGAGGTGCCTGGACTTCAACTTCTAGGTCTATGTGCTGTTAAACACCCAGTGACCCTAGCGTGAAGGGGGAGAATGAAATTAAAGGCCATAATAACCATTGAGGACCACTTTAAAACTACCATATACGCTGCTTGAATCAAGTGGGATGGGGCTGTGAGGGTGTGGGTAGTTTGCAAAAGCTGAGATTGGAGCTGAGATGTGAAGCAGGCAGAACCCCTGCTGCCTTCTCCCTAAGGAAAGCTACTAATAAAAATCCTGTGGTATTAGAAAATGCCTTTTTCTAAACTTGTATTCTGATGATTCCAGCATGGTGACTGACAGCCCTGTGAACAGAGGACGGGCTCATCAGGTATTTAATTAGTCCTTAGTGAGCAGGTAAAATACACAAAACCTTGATGAAGTTATTCCTGTCCAGTTAAACTGGCAAATATTTCTGTGTATGCTTGTGAGCTATACTGCTAAAAAAGGATTTGTGTTTCCAATTTTGGTAAGCAAGCCTGTGGCTTTGGGGAGAGGAAAAAAGCAGCATTGTTGTATGACAGTCTATAAATGTGGAAAAAAAACAAAACCAAAAAAAAAAACCAAGCAACCCTAGCCTGAGAAAAGCTTGTTGGGTGGTTAGTTTTATGGATCTTATTAAAACAATACTAGGGGAGGGACGGCGAAATGGCCATGCTTAAAACATATATTTTCTGGAAAAATGTCACTGGCTTTTTCCCTTGGTATTAGTTCAGCTATGGAAGTTTGAGTAGAGAAGTAAAGCAACTTTAAAACATGTAGTTCTCAATGCTATCACCCCATTATTCAACTTCTTTTTTTAATTTCTTAGTTAAAAAAACATTCTTAATATCATCAGGGAACTGGAGGAAGATAAACATGTTAATAATTTCCTGGGCATGATTTTTATTCTATCACAACTAAAGTATGTGTGGGATTAAGAACTATGATCTGAAAGTCCAAAAGTTCCCAGAATATTCCCCAAATCACCTTTTTTTGGTGGGGGGGAAAAGCTTTAGCATGGCCCAGTACGTACTTTGAAGTGATTGTAAATCACTGGATGTACTCAATGCTCTGGACTGCTGCACAGAGCTGAAAGATTGGGTGAGCAAGGAAAGGGTTCTCAGAAAAAAGATTTTTGAGGAGAGTGGGCACTTCCTTTAGGCTAGGCTGTGGATTATGTTACTATGTAATGGCTTCACATTAAATAGCATTATGGCTTAAATAGCGTTATGGTATTTGTGCTTATAGACCACCCGCTCTTCCTTAATTTTTGTGAATCTTTCTACGCCTATTTTCTACCTTCATTACTATCTCTCACAGAAGTAAAAATAAAGTGGCAGAACATGAACGACCACCCTCGCGAAGTCACAGCAGCAGCTACAGCCTCAGCAACTATGCCCGATTTTAAAGTTTTTCAGTAAATCAGAAACGGGACGAGAAACTGAGTTGTGAAGTTAAAAATAAGCATCCAGGAGCTACTCATCTGGAAAGCATCATCGGCTGTGCATGCTTACTGCTGTAAGGGGTCTGATGGAGCGAGGGTGCAGTCGAGGCGTGCATGTAAGGCAACGGGAAGAGTTAAAAACTCCTGGGCGTGTGGGTTGATTTCTTAAAATGAAATTGGTTTTATAGGATTAGATTTCATAGTTTTCAGCTTACTAGAGCATCTGCTGTTTGTGTCGCTCACAGGTGTGTTAGTAAAAGCTCTAGGGGAAAGGTGATGTTTCTTTTCCTAAACTTGCTGAGGTTCCCATACAGAGCCCTTTGTGACCCCACCAGTAACTGCTGAAAACATGCGTAAAATACACGTGACCTGTGCTGGCTTCTGTTTACAGATAATACTTGATCCTAGGGCATGTCAAATACAATCAGCTCCCACTGAAATCACTGAAAAACTGAGTCTGAGTTTCAGCACCTGGTGATCTTAGGCTGTTACTGTAAAACTCAACTGTTTGTGCAGGGCTTATTTTTAGACACAGGTGTGATTCGGTACTTAATACTGCTGGGTGCTGCTAATAAATCTGAGTAAGCAGGAGCAGAGGCAGACTTGGGCCATGCAACCGGAGAGACTGTAAATCTGAAATAGTAAATTCACGGTTTAACAAAGTTAAATTCTGAGTGGTTATGGCCTTTAAGCTGGGCATCTCACATTATTTCTGCAGGGGCCAGACTAGAAATGCTGTGTAATGTATATGGTATTATAGAGCTTGGCAGGTTTTTTTGCCTTAAATACTCCATCTGGAGGTGATTATAACTCAGAGAGGGTTCGGTGGATTCTGTTGTGTCTATAGTACGGCCCACAGTAGGAGGGAAGGATGTATTTTTCATTATCTTGCGTGGTCAGTGAAATAGTATATAGCAATTTGCCACATTAGAATGATGAACTGAATGCATATTAAAATTGAACATCAGTACATAATACTACCACAGAGGCTATCTTACATTCATAAGTACTTGAACTATAGTTTGAAAAAAAAAAAAAAATTGTGTGCCTGGAAGGAAAGCAGCTGAGCATCCTTCCCAGTGTCCCTTCCAGTGCAGCAGCAAGTCCCCACCAGAGCAAGAACTGCCTTCAGGACACTAATTACATTTCAGTCAGTACAGATGAGTCACTGTAGAGGGTTGTACTTCATCTTTGCACTGGAGAATTGCTGTATTAACACAGACTGATGAGGAACAGTGGAATTAAATGAAAACAGAGTTACTTCGCTCTGAAACGCAGGCAAATGCTTTCCCAGTCTTAAGTCCACGAGCCCGAGTACTGCCCAACCAACTGTGCTTTGGGTGTGTGATTCACTCAGCTTCCTTTTGCTGTTTTCTTAATATTTCTGCAATGTAAATTGATTCTGCAAGTATTTAGACAAACGTCGTACTCTTACACCACTCACAATACTGTTATCTGGAGGGCGACCTTTGTGAAACTGAGGACAAAGTTTCTGCTCTTCGTGCCTCTGAAAAATAGGCTCCTCTCACATTTCCTAGTTTTAAGTCTGATGCTTTTGCCTTATTTTCCTATAATTTTGGTGATAAACTTGCATGACTGCAAAAACATCCAGGTATCTTCATATGAATTCTTAAATGGAAACAGGGCTTTATACATGGTGCTGCATCAGAAGAAGTACTTCTGCTTTTCTTTTCTGTATTTTGAAACGTGAAAACGTTCTGAATGTGATCGCAGGCTTTAGGCTATTCACTTACAAAGAAGAGAGAGTTACAGTGAACGTGATATTTAATGATTTTAAAGATTTGGAACAATAAAAAGCTCTCTGGCATTAATTTTTAATTTGGTGCAATGGTCACAAATTTAGCAGCTGTAGAGTATAGGTAGAAAGCATTTGTTGCCTCTGAATTTAAGATGTGCTCTCCCAAAGGAAAAGATGGAAGTTCCATCCATTGCTTTACTCAAATGTGCACTTAATGCGTGCTAAACCAAGGTATGAGGAAAGTTGTGGACATCGTAATTCCAGCTAAATAAGAAACAGGAGCATTTCTCTTTCCACTGGGATCTCTTGTGCTCAGATTTGCACAATCCATCCACTGTTGCGCTTAAAATGAGCTGGGATGACTGTCAGAGGAGGATTGCAAAGACACATCAGGAGGTTCAGCTTTTTTTCTGTGGTAAGTCCATTCAGCGTGGCTGAGTGCTTTGAGAAGCATGTACCGCTTGCAGTAAACCTGGCTGTGCTTTTCTGCAGGAACACTAGTACAAGTTCCAATGTCCAGGTGGAAAATCAGCATTGCAGGTAGCAAACTTCAGTATCGAGAAGTTGTAAGCCCTGACATGGCCACAAAAATCTGGGAAAGTCCCAAGTAGCAAACAAATTCACCCTGCAAAATGAGACTTCTATGGGAGATGTGTATGAATGTGTGTCTGTGTCGATAGACTGAAAGCCTGTAATATGCAATATTAAACAGAATTGCTGTTGGCATAATTTTAAATACATGTTAGTTGGGCTTCTTGGCGTTTAAAGATAAAGTAGCATGTTTCCTAGCCATACTATTAATTTTACCAGTAAGATAGGATGCAAAACACTGGGCGAATAGTTGGTTGGTGGTTTTGTTTGGTTGGGCTTTTTTTCTGGGACTTCAAGAAGACAGGTAATGTGAGCAAATATTAATATGAAAAAAATTATTCTGGGAGGGATGCAGACCCTGAGGGCATGGCATAGTTAATAATTAGCTGTCTAATAAAAACAGCCCCCAAAATTACAAGTCTGAAATACTGCATTAAAAGAACCTTTTCTTCTTCCTTGCTGCTTCCAAGTCATCCATGGAGAAGCTTGAAAAATGATTAAAATAAATTAATAGTCCCCTGTGTTTTGTCTACCTGAGGGAGCTAAAACAAGACCCTGGCTGGAACAGGACATGTACAATAAATCCCATTTTTATGACTCTCTAAGTCAATGATTTTATGGTTTTAGTAACAGCTGTGTAAGAAGTATTTTAGAGTTTTGTTTTTTGGTGACTTTCTTGGTTGTTTTTGGTTTGTGCTTTTCTATTTGTTTTTTTTTAAGGCAGTGTATATAAGCAAATTAAATTGTATGTAATCCTGAGATTGCTACAGAAAGATTCAGAAAAGCAAAACCCTGTTCTGAAGAAGTATTTTTATCTCAGCTAGTTTTCTTCTTAGGAACGGTCTGGATAGATATGGTCATGCTTGCACTTTTTTTTTCAGTTGGAATGTGCAGGAGCAGAGCATAAAACGTAGTATGTGGTTTATAAACAGCAGCCCACTGGGCAGGTGGGCAGCCTGAACCAGTAAGACGATGGGGAGCCCAGCAAGCACAGGATGAGCATGCGTCTTCTCTGAACACTGTCGCAGGTTGCCAGTCCGAAGGGTCTGGCAGAACATGCAAACTGAAAGGGTAAAGGTGACTTTTAATAATGTCACGTAGAGCTCACAGCCTAATGTGAGCTGTTCCCTACGGTGCCAGTGGGGTTTATGGTATCTAAAATATAAATGTGCCATGCAACATGGGCCCTTCATCATTGGGGTAGTTGTTAGACCAGGAAAAATGACACACTTGTTCTGCATTTTTTCCTGATCTTTGCTCTGATTTTCCCTTTCTGAATTTCACTTCTTCCTTGTTTGTTTTAGACATGTACTTATTTCTCAACAGGTTGTAACAGGCTATGAAGTTACATGCATCCATAGTACCTACTTAATATCATTCCCCTTAGAGATGTCAATACAGATTTGTTGGCCTGCTGAACTCTCCCCTAAGTGAGAGTAGATGCTACCTGGTTTCAGCTGGGCTCTCGTCTTCCCTGTGCCTCCTCTGGCCTACAAATATCCCCTGCCTCATAGAGGTAAGCTGCTGAGATGTATATATGGGGATGTTATGTATACCAAAAGGGAGACTATAGAACTTGAGGATAAAACTGATGCTAACAAATGCACTCAGGAGTGCCTTGGCTACAACCCATTCATCTTGGACAAACCTGCATGTGTTTCCTACTGTTGCAAAGAAGGCTTCGAATTTCAGTTTTATTTTTAATAAGGTAATATTTCAATTCAGTACTGTAGTTTTTCCAGCTTAAACTTAAAATACATACATTTCTAGATTTTAAGTCACGAAGTTTTGCTAATGTACAGTTCTAACAGCTGAGCAGGACATCAGAGCATCTCAGAAAGCCAGCTCTTGCTTCTTAAGCCCGTTGCTGTTTATCCGGCTCCCACGAGAGACAATTAAGCAGGGGGATTGTGGGGAGAATAGACACTATGTAAGGAAAAAAACAACAAAGGAATAAATCAATGCCAGCCATCTGGAAGCAGTTCCTTACCCGGCTTCCTTTTGGGGAAGAGTGCAAGAACAAAGCCCTCAATCCCTTTTCATGTTCTCTGCAGCTCTCCTCATGCTGCTACGTTTCAGTACCCAAATAAAGTCACTTGGCCATCCCCAGAGCTGTGAGGGTTGTCCAGCCACCTCCCGCTGACATCCATCCTCGCGGCACTGCGAGGCCACCAAGTTGGTTTGGTTGGTTTTTTTTTTTAATGGGTTTATAGATGAGTAACTGAGGGCAGTTTGGCGCTGAGCTGTGTTTTGCAGTGTTGTGGCTTACCGTGATTCTTGCAGGGCGTAACAACAAACTTTTTCTGTAATTTTTGTATGAGCCACTGCAGGGGCAAATTCTCGCCTTAGGCCTCAGCCCCACCGAGGGCTTGTTTATTCTAGGAAATAACTCTGTGTGATACTATGGGCTGTAGTAGTATTCTTAAATTTCCAGGTCTGTACCAACCCCTCAAAGCCCACCAGGAAACTTGTAAGCAGGCAGTGCTGATCCCAGACTGCTGCCTGGGCATGATTTTATTAAGAAATTCTTGCTAGTCATCCATGACATCAAGCTGGTATAATGATAATACGATAGTTTGACTAACCCCTTTTGGAGTTGCCCAAGATTAGGAATGCAGTTATTGTCACCACCCACCCCTAAGGGTTTAACACTGCCCTTGTTGATGCAAGCCGTGAAAAGAGATTTTGGTTTCTTCCTAAATCTTAAGAAGGTGGCAGGAGAGAAGGGGATGAAATTCCCAGCGGCCGTGTAGTGGGACCCAAAGTAAAAGCTACTTTCCTGACAAACCTTTTTGACTGTATATGAGCTTCGGGTGAAAATCCATGCATTGTTCCTGTGGTCGTCTGGAAAATGTGCACCTTCAGGGTTGGGTGGTGCAAGCACAGAGCCAGCCCGGGGAGGGGTGAACAAATCTCTTCCCCTCTCCCAGCACAGTTCTCGGTCTGCAAAATGGGGGGGTGGTTTTGACCTCTTAGGTAGTATTTTGAGACTGGTGGGAAATTCTAGATACGGCAGCACACACTTTGCTCAGCTAACGCGTGAAATCCATCTTCCTCATTTTAAGTACATACGCATATTTTAGTTTGAATTAGCAGTTTCAGTGTTTTGCAGCAGCTGCATGTGGAGACACAGGGCAGGTTGTTACTTTGCTCTTTTCCTCCAGCCATTCTATTTTTTTCTCTAGCGTAACTTTTCCACGTGCAGGGCAAAACACTGCGACTGCACATTTATAGCATGAAACCACAGCCCTCCTCTTTGCTGTCTCTTTTCCTCCTTTACTGGTCTCCTTCCCTGTTTAGGAAGGTGTCGAAGCTGGCTATAGTGCTTCGGTAAAACAGCAAATAACTCAACAGACACTGGGGTGTAGATAATTTGATAAAAATAACAATGTTTCAGGTCAGTAACCAGACTGCCTTTGCCAACTTTCAGCCAGAGGTGAATTTTTGCCACCAGGTTTAAGCTGATTTATACTGGTAACACCAAGAGGTAATTAACGCTGACACACACACACACACACACACACACACACACACACCCCCCCCATCCTGCTGGCAGCCGATCCTTGCCTGGGCATTGGCACTGGCTGCCTCTCCCAGTGCAAGAGCATGAGGGGCTTGCCAGCAGAACGGGGAGGTGGGTGATGCTCTGCCAGCTAAGGTATCTGCATAGGAGGTACCTTCACACCGACATTGGAAGGTTGGAAGACAGATCACGTGGGAATGTATGTAAGTGCTTGTGAGTTCGTGGGGATGTCAGCATTTGCTGTCCTGAGAAAGTATTTGTAGTATTTTTACTATTTAAAAAAGAAGTGCAAGGTCATCTCATGTAGACTGTGACTTGGGGCTAAAAAATTAAAGTTATTTAATTGATAGCCTTATAGCATGCATAGGAATATTCAACATATCGATGGTTTTTCCTGGAAAGCATAGGAAATGTTTTTAAAGCTGTTCTGTGTAATTATCAATTCTAAAACACATTGGAGGTGATCGGAAAACTTATTCCCAGAATAAAATACAGAGATTAGAAAATTTTGTGTTGAAGGGGAAAAATATGAACTAGACTTCCTCCGTGTCAGTGGTTCCTTTGCATCACTCTGGCCCATCTCACTCCACTTGGATACCCCAGGATGTACCACTTCCACATCCATCATCGCTGCTAGGTACGGTCCCACAGAGAAAGCCAGCGTATTTTGTTCCCAACCAGCTGGGTAAGGTTTTTATTACACCACATACTTTTTAAACACATATTTTACACTCCAAGAGGAAATTCAAGCCTCAGACTTTGCTATGACTAAATTTGAGGAGCTGAGAGGGCGAGTCAAACCAGATCTCTTTTTAATCCCCCCTGCAGATGAACAAGCTCCCCTTTGCCTTCCCTCATGGCAATTTTGCAAGCCTGGACGCAGGCCTGGGGGCACAGGCAGCCTGACTGACGGCTCCTGAGGCTGTCGTGCATACACACGTGCGGACGTTTCTACTTGTCTCCAAGGCCCAGAGTTTCTTCTGGGAGTGCAGGGAATGATGTGGTCCTTGAAATTAGCATCTGCCCGTGGAGGTGGGCAAATAAAAGGCCAACTACTTGTGCAGAGATGCTGAGATGTTGTTCAACATGTGCCTTCACTGGTGTCGACCGGACTTTTGCAGCAGAGTTAAAGGGATCAAGGTTTCATCTGCAGTGATAAAGTTAAAAAATGCAAAAAAGCCTTTCCCAGCTTAGGACCCTGTGTTTCTGAGTCTGTACCCGTAGTTGCTTTCATAACCTGTCTATGTCTTTGGTCCGGTTTCTTAAGCACTGGCTGCTGGTGTGTGTGTTTCTACTTGCAGGTTTGATTTAATGGCAGAAACTGAAATAATAAACCTGCTATTACCATAGTAAATCCAAACCAAACACATGATCAAGCAGTTGCTCCCTATCTTTGTAACTGGGAAGAATTTATTCCGTTAATAAATGTTAAGTTTGTTTCTATCAAGGCTCTTTCTTCAGACCAAGTCGGGATGCCCTTTGTTGTGCCATTGCTCTGTGTGCTACTTCAACGTCGGTATGTGGCTTTTTTTTTTTTTTTTTTTTAACGCTCTGAAAAGCAAGCAGGCCAGGTGCATCTGCCTCTTTTGTATTGGGTTACAACATTATTACAGGCTCTCCTCTAAACCAGGTCCCCCGTCACCCTTTCAGGGTGACCTCTGACCTTTTCCCTTTCTCCCCGCGCACCTCCTTCTCCAGCCTCGCACCGCGTAAACAGAGGCATTTCCCCGATAGTAACATGACTATCTGCGGGAGGATGGGTCCGAAACGAACGCCTTCGCAGCAAGGTCCGTGATCCCCTCCCGAAGCAGGCGTTCCCCTTCCCGGGAGGGCGGGAAGCGTTCCCGTCTTCCTTTTTTCAGCCGAAGCAAAGCCGCCGCTCCTTCTCCTCCGCGGGCCCGCGCCCCGCCGGGGGGCTCTCCTTTGTTCGGGGCCAAACTCCGGGGCGGAGCGGGGCCCCGCCGGACGGGGAGGGGCGGGGCGGGCCCAGCGGAGCGGGGCGGGCCCAGCGGAGCGCAGCGCCCCGTCCCGTCCCGCCCGCCGGCGGGAGGCGCGGAGGGGCTGGTCGGCGGGAGGGCTCCCCCCCCTCCTCCCCCGCCGCAGCGCGGCCGCCGCCGCCGGAGCCGCCCCCCGCCCCGAGGTTTCGCCGCTCGGCCCCTCCGCTTGGCGCGGCGCGGCGGGGGCACGCCGTCGGGGCGGGCGGCGGCATGTGGCGGGGGCTGCCGGTGCTGGCCCTGGCCGGGCTGCTGGTGCTGGGGCGGGCGCCGGCGGGGCGGGCGGCGGCCTGCGAGCCGGTGCGCATCCCGCTGTGCAAGCCGCTGCCCTGGAACATGACCAAGATGCCGAACCACCTGCACCACAGTACGCAGGCCAATGCCGTGCTGGCCATGGAGCAGTTCGAGGGGCTGCTGGGCACCAACTGCAGCCCCGACCTCCTCTTCTTCCTCTGCGCCATGTACGCGCCCATCTGCACCATCGACTTCCAGCACGAGCCCATCAAGCCCTGCAAGTCGGTCTGCGAGCGCGCCCGCGCCGGCTGCGAGCCCGTCCTCATCCGCTACCGCCACGCCTGGCCCGAGAGCCTAGCCTGCGACGAGCTGCCGCTCTACGACCGCGGCGTCTGCATCTCCCCCGAGGCCATCGTCACTGCCGAGGGCGCCGGTGAGTGCGCGGGGACCGGGGACAGGGGACGGGGCCGCTCTGCGCCCGCCCGCCCGGCCGGACAATGGGCGCCGGCCGGTGGGAAGGGGAGCCCGCCGCGCTGGAGCCCTGCCTTGTCTCGCTCTTTCGGCCCCCGCCGCTTTCTTTTCTTCTTTTCCCTCTGCCTTTAGCAGCCACGTCGCTGCTGGAAAAGTTTTGCTGTTCGGGAAGCGGGCGCGTGACAAATGACAGCCCCGCCGTCGTGCCGGGGGATGCTTTAGGAGCGTGGGAGCGACAACCCTCGTTTCACATAGGCGGGAAACGTTTCAACACCCCGCTTCGGTGCTTCATCAGCGGTGGTTGCCTGTTAGGAAGGCAGGGCCACCCAGGAGAGAGGAGCTCCCACTCGTCCCTAGGCTGCCAGGTCCTGCAGCACCTCTCTTTGCTCATCCCCAGCTGCTTGCTCTCCCCGAAGCGGTCCGCTCCCCTCCCATGCGGGGCCGTCATCCCCACCCGTGGCACAGCCAGCAGATTTTGGGGAAGGAGCTGTGCCCAAAGGAGCCCTGGGCAGGAGCTGGGGGGGCCGTGGTCTCCCCAGCCACTTCCTGTGCCAGTGCTGGCACACGTGCAGCTGAAGGGGAGAAAATAGCCTCGTCTCCGTGGTTGGCACCGTAGGCACGGTTACGGCACAGGTCCCCGGGCTGCTCGGGCGAGGAGCACAGCAGAGGTGCAGCCTTCCGCTGTGTTTCGTTCCCAGCATCCCCAAGCGAGCTGAAGGCCATCTCCAGCACTGAGGCAGCTCCAGCGCAGCTCTGAGGGTCTCTGACCCCCACCACGGTCTCCAAGGGGTTGTTGGAACCCCCTCAGCATTCTTGCTGCATCCCGTTTCACTGGCTGCACTCGCTGTGGTCCCACAGGGTGGCTGGCCCTGGGTGTCCGGCTGCCGTCCGGGCGGGGAGGCCGGAGCGTCTCTGTGCAGTTGGGTGAAGACTGCCGACCGCTTAGGCCACCGCGATGCTGCAGACCTGCTGTTGCTCAGGGACCCTGCTCTGTTAGGGGTGTGCTGCCATCATAGCTGCCTTTGGGCTGGAGGAGTTAACAGGGCACCGCTCACAACATGGTGAGCCGAGCACCGCAGAAATAGTAGATTGAAGGAGCTATTGAACAGGAAATTAAAGCAAGCTAGGGGGTGGTTATCACGAGTGAGCTTTGACCTTTATGAAATGACCACGGTTCCTGTCTTCACTGAGGAAACTATTTGCTGCTGGTGGAACCAGGCAACGTTTCCTTGCTGCAAAGTTCCAGTGTCGGTGGGTCTGCCAGACCGCTCCGTCACAGGAGTGGGAGAGCGGAGCTGGGGCAGGGGAGCAGCTAAGAGGGGTCAGAGACTGAGGCAGAGCAGCACCCATGTGCCCTGCGGGCTCATTGGGCTGCTGTCCGGCTCCTTCGGTGCCTGCAGCTGCAAGGGTTGTGGCATCTCACTGGTGGGCAGTGGCTCCAACCTCTCCATTCTCCCATAGCAGTGGCCTGTGAATGAAAGGGTTTGGTTGGGGTTTTTTTTGAGTTCTGTGCTCAGCACAGTATTTGCCTGAGCTTCTGTCCCATTACAAGTGCTTTATGTATCCCTCTGCCAGCAATGCCAAACACAGTAATTCCTGTTTTCCTCTCCTAATGAAATTTCACGCTTTGGTTTCCTGACTGTGCTCCCCAGCTCAGCCTTCCCAGGTAAGCTGCTCTTTCCCCTCCTCCCCATTTATTTGTAGGCCAGACTAACCCCACTCCTTCTCTGACTCCATCGAGTTACCCTCTCCGCCTCTTGAAATCTCAGCTCGGTGACCATACCCTGATAGCTCCAGTCATTACTACTATTTCTCTCTAACCCTTCTAATTACTCCCCTCTTGCCTTTTCGTCCTTCCTCCCCCCGCAGCAGTTGTCCCCAGCCCGTGAACCCAACCATCTATTTTTGCCTGCAGCTCCCTGGGTCTGCAGACCTGCTGGGATGGTTTGGGGAAGTACAGTTTTGAACACCAAGCGCCTTTCATGGCAGCATTGAGGTGCTTTCAAAACTGCCTTAAAAATGGCTCCAAACTGAGCAAGGCTTGGCAGGTCTGCAGTGATTTGAAAGCAATCGCATTCAAATCTGGAGGGAGGAAGTTTGGCTAGAATTGCCCCTGAGTTACCTATTTCTGAGGACCTCAGCAGTACAATAACCTCTTTGAGGGATTCCAGGGCCAGATCCATGAAAACTTTCTTTCAGTGAATGAGAACCTGATGACATTCTCATTTCTGGGCTGAAAATTTTGAACCAATGCATTATGCATCAGACTGAAAGAATCCTTCTTGAGGGAATAAAACTGCTCCTTTAGAAAGCAGAGTGAAGGATTCCTGTTCTAGGAAGAGGTAAGGTGAACATTTCCAAATTCAGTTCCCCAAATAAAGGATCGCAGCCAAGTAGAAGTCACAAATAACCAACCAACTGCCTAACAGGGACCATGCAGAATACCTGCTACTGTTTTATCTCCTAAGCACTCCCACCCCTCATGCTGTCTGTAAACTACATCTAATAGGGCAGGTAGAAATATAAATCCATTTTTTCATGGGCTTTTGTCACGGAAGAGGATTATTTTAGTCTTCAGAAGTGAAATTCTGATTTTTCTTTCATTTTTTTGCTGCCTGCAAAGTAACAGGATTCTACCGTTTCCTTTTGAGGTCTCTGCATTATTACTGGTAAAGGTTAATGCATTTGTCTAGTCCCTTCCAAAAAGCAGCAGCCCGAAGGATGACATGGTCAAATGTTTGTCTTTATCAGAACAGGAACAGGGTTTGGAAAGCCCGATTTCCATTCCTTTTCCAATATTAGACCATGCGTCTTACTTATGAGCACGCGGTTCAGCTGGGTGCAAGGGCTCTTCTGACCCTCAGGACGCACTTTCTTCGGGTGGAGTCGCCTGCAAGAGCCTGCAGCGGGTTAACACTGTGCTGGGTCAGTCATCGTCTGCTCTTCTGCAGCCAGGAAGAGCATGTACAGATGCTCGCAAAAATTCCCTGTCACCATTAAAGTAACTGGTCTTGACTCTCATTTCAGTGATGCCAAGTTGAAGATTGTTTGAAGTTCACTTGACTTTTTTCTTTGGCTGACATTGCAGTAAAAGATGAGAAATTCTTCTACGATCAGTTGTATTCCCCATGCCTAGTAGACTGTGGCTGTTGCAAAACGTGGAAGAACTGTGATTAGTAAAATCTGTGGCAAAACCCAGTAAGAAGTTCACTTTCAGTTATTGAGGCACCCGTCATGAATCCTCCACAAACATCTTCTAGGACCTCTTTCCATGTGCAGCCCGGGTGGCAAGGAAGATCTAGAGGCTTCCTCTTTGCAGGAACAAGGGAGATATTTGTGTCTTTCTTCTGATGTTATTAGGGCTGCTGACGTGCTGAAGGGGTGAAATAGCGACTGCTATGTCCGTGATGGAGAAGACTGGTAAGAACAGTAAAAGTGCTTTGTTTAGGGCTCAGTTAGAGGAAGAAACTCTGCAGACCCTCTGGGCTTGTGCTGGTCTCCAAAACCTGAGTATGAGCTGCTGTACCACACTGCTGATCTGGAGGTCTCAGGTTCCTCAAGTTACAGAGACCACCTTCAAACAAGCATCCTGTGGGGAACACATTGTCCTTGATTTTTCATTATCTTTGGGAAACACCTGCGTTCTTTTACACCCAGGCAGCAGAGGGATGCTCTGGGCATGGTGGGGGTGTTCTGGGGGCAGGTGCAACACTGAATATTTTGGCTTCGTGTGGAGGATCTGACAAGTCACAATCCAGGATGGTGGATGAAGAAGCCTCTTGACAATATGTTAATGTCCCAGATGTGAGGTTAGTGCATGCAAATACCTGATATATAGCTTTTACCTTGCATCCTTGTCCTTTGCGTTTTGGGGATGAAAGTGGTTATGCTTGCAGACATCAATATAAGCTGTCTTGCATATGTAGGAGGTCCCATTCACGTGCTTCATATATTTCAGTCTCCTTGTGCTGGGTACATATGTTGACTGCCTCATGTCTATCTGGTTATCTGCTTCCTTCATTTAGGTTCCTGTCAAATCTTTAGTCTGTGAGGCAGCAAGAACAGCAGATAGGTGAAAACTGTCTTGAATCTAAAATTTCAATAGCAAGACCTGTCTTTAATTTTACATGTAAGAAATGACCAGCCTGATCACAGTCATCGCTGGTGTTGGGATGCTGACTCAGAAAAGCACTTCGGCACGTGCGCTTGGCTGCTACTGTCTAGCAGAGTGTTTATGTTTCAAGTGACATGTTTATTCCTGTTTTGAAGAGGTAACTGGCAATAAAACCAGAGCAATATGATGGGTACCATGCGTATCGGAGGACAGATCCTTCGGTTGGATTTCTGTATCACTGTATCTTACTTAGATAGAAAAATAGCTTGAAGGCACGTTGGGCTGTTAATGAGACGTTGGGGGAAAAAGGAAGCATCATCACAAGGTATCAACCATGTGTAATTAATGTCCGAACCATTTGGGGTGATTATCATAAGACAGCTGAGGACAACTCTGAATCTCTTAAAAAAAGTACTATCTCTTAAACATTAAAGATGATTAAACGTTATTCAAGTGATGGAGACGCATTTTCTAAAATCTTACATGAACCCATGATTTCTCCATGTAGGCCAAGTCCTCCGTACCTGCCCATCTGCCTAGATGAATTCGTAGTAAACCAGTATGTGAATCTGGCATTGTATGCTTAAAAGAAAAGTGAAGGAGCTATTGCCATGCTTGTTTTTCATGTGTTACTTACTTCATTTCCAAAAGAGTGGTTTCCAAACTCCAGATCAAATTTGCTCTGACTCAGACTTCACATAGCTCTACTTATAGTAGCCAAAATGCACAGTGGTGTTAGGAAAGTGTTTCAGCCTGTACTGAGGATTAGCAGTCGTGCCCAGGTTGTCATTTTAAAGTTGAGATTTGGTTTAGGTGTTTGCTCTAAACTTGGAAGCAGACTTATTTCTCAGTTAAAGAACAAAATCATTACAAGCTTCAAGCCTTAAAGAAGACAGAAAAAGTTAATAAGAGTATTTAAACCTTATTAATGATGGTACCATTGATGGTGTTATATCACTTTGCTTTGTCTGCCTTTGTAGGCTGAGTCCCCTAGAATGGCTTTTACAGTCTAAGCATCAAGTCAAGACCTAGGCCATTATATGTCATCAAAACCCAGCAGGATTCATTATGTGGAATAATTCATTATGTGGAGCAGCCGTGTTGTCATGTTGCAGGCTGCTCTGTGACTTGGAGTCAAGTCATCTGTATCAAATTTTAACGAGGATCAGTTTTCCTATTACTTTGCTTTGCTGTGCATGTTTTTGCAATCAGATTAGCAAAGATCCTCTCTGTATTAAGACCTGAAGTAGATTTAGAAGTCTGAATTCATGCATATTTGAAGGTTTCTTAATCAATGGGGCTCACAGATGTCTCCATCTGAAGGAAGTGCCCAAGCAGCAACTACTCGCTGTGGTTTTGTTCTCTGGAGCAGCATGCCTGGAGTGACTTCAGTAGTAGCTGGGCCATGTTCTTTAATTGCAGTGACAATCAGGATCGTGTTACTTCTGGCTCTTTCTCTGCTTTTTTTTTATTTTTAATGTAAGCTATGATATGAGTAAGATGTTTACTCAAAACTAGGTTTTACCAACTTGTTTTCTGTTCCCAAACCTCTCATCCAAATCTGCGATCCAGGCATCGTTATTTTGTACACTTACTGCGCAAGCGGCTTTTATTCTGCTCTCCTTGTTAGTGGTTTGGGGTTTTTTTATATAGCATCCCTCTGAAAAGCGATTAATTAAAACGACTTATTGGAAAAATCAGTTTGGATTTTTTCCCCCTGTTCTTAAACAGAATTTAGTAAGAAGCCTTTGAATTGGAGCTCTGGATAATATTTCCTCTTTGGCAATCCTGCTAATCATAGCTGACAGATATTTCTTTCAAAAAGATTGTTTTGCATAGACAAAACTTGGCAGAGAGGTCGCCTCAGAAGAGAAGTGGAACAATAGGAAGTCAGTTGTTTATTTTTAAAAACAGCTTTTTTTTTTTTTTTCCTCTCCTGTCTCCATTATGGCTGGAGGTCTAAGCAGTGTGCATCTCCTGATGGAGAGAGGTCTCTGCCAGTCAGACTGCTGGGGTCAGGATTTCGTGGTTGCTGATGCCCAACTAAGATCTTGTGAGGGACTGGTGCTAGGGCTGGCCCAGACCCTTTTTCCCATTGCTTCCCTGGTAGATGAGAAAGGACCAAGGGGTATGAGCTTGACTGGGGGAAGGATCAGGTTGATGCAAAGCCTTTCCCCGAGATGTATTGTGCAGTGGTGGAGGTCTCCAGTCCCTCCGCGAGCCCACGCTCCTCTCCATCAGTAGAAACTGCTCATCCCTACTTAAGCATGAGTGCACCAGGAAAGATAAGCATCAAGGCAAGGTCAGTACGTGCCTGGCCCAAGCCCTCGCAGGTAGGGAAATGAATCATGAAGTGATGTATCGGTACCTGTTTACTCCTCCTTCGCTCATTGACAGGCACTGTGCTCTGACCACAATTGCAGAGCACAACACGCTGCACACCACAGCCTTCACACAGGCACAGAAGTGGGAGCCGTTTCCATTAATAGCTGCCCTGCACACGCCCGAATTAACTCTTGTTGCGCACCCAGCTGCTTTGTCAGATACCTGCAACCACTGGTTTGGGTTAGGACAAGTGACCTGGTAAACAAATGCAGAATTAGGAAACGGGTTGAGGTTGTGGTGTGTTGTAATTTGGTAAAAATAAAATAAGCTGTGTACTTAGGAGTGGAAAGGAACACCTGGTGGAAAGCAGTTTAGTTGTGTGTTTGTTTGGAGGACCAGGTTTATATTGGGCATTCTGAGTGTTTAGCAGCGCCCCCCTTGCATCAGTGTGAGTTTGAAGGAGAGTTCCTCAGCTGATACGCATGAGCATCGTACCCCCGAGTGGGACAGGGAAGGCTGGGAACCCCTGACTGGGCTCTGATTTATTTTTAGTTGTAATTCCAGAGTGAATTGGACTTGGTTCACTCAAACACCATGAAGCCATGACTGCTTGGATCAGCCCTTGGTTTAGGAAGGGAGAGTGCACTTCAGGGCTTCTTTTTCCTTCCCTGTTGCCTCCATGGATGTGAAGATGGTAAGCATTTAACCTGATATTTCCCTTGCCTCCTCCACTGATGAAAAGTTTTTCTGCCCCCAGTAACAGTTTTGTTGGCGTAGGGCACGTGCTTTGGAGGTGTGAAAGAGCCATCCCTTTGTTCATAACCAAAGTACTTATTTTGGTAGGAATTCTGGCTTGCTGGGCCACATGAAGCACCAGAAAGAGTTGCTTCATCCATGTGCAAAGCCTGGAAGGCAACCTGAGAAGTTGGCCAAGGCGACCGAACGAGAGGGGCAGTGAATCTGGAGAGCTTTCTCTGCAGGGGTCTTGAATGCCCAGAGAGTGGTGAAACATCTCAGGCCAGTCTTAGGCGCATGGAGAGGTAGAGCCACCTCTTTGTGGTTCGTGGCTGGGAAGTTTTGCAGACTTCTGTCTGCAGTGGGAGCAGATGGGAGGATTATCGGACTGTAGACCCAAGTGCTGTCTATGCTTTTATCATGTCAGAAGGAATTGCAGATGTAAAGCTACCACATGGCTAAATGAACAAGACAACAGAGGATTGGCCCAGGAGAGGAAGAATGAGAAGAAACATGGTCATCCTTTTACTTACCATTTGCAAGAGGAAAACCATTTTAATTCCTCTTTCATCATGTCCTGGAATACAAGAAAACACTTGATACAACATAAAATGCATTTAGATTTGATGAAGGCCTCTTTTTTTTACCTTGCGCTATTGGTAGAGGTCACCATCACTAATTACCACCTGATAATAACAGCTTTTTAAAAATTTGAGAATAGCTCAGGTGAATGATTGAAATAAAGCATGTAAGTAAGAATTAGTGTGTATAATTTGACTTGTTACAAGGCAGCATGGAGAAGCTTACAGCTGCTGTGGAAGTACCTGATAACCAAAGACCAAGCTGGCTCCATGAAAATGCTGGGGTTTGTTCTGTAAACTAAGATCCTGCAGTAGTTTGGAACTTTCTTTGGAAGAAAATTGGTATGATTTTTTATTAGCAACAGGATATTGGATATAAAAGAGCATCTATTCAGTCCTTCTATGCTATTTTCTATACCCTTTGCTCTTTATGTTGGTAAGAATAATTATTCCTGAAGTTTCAATTTTTTGAAGCTAACTATTATGTTAGTGAGGCAATTAGTTGTTTTTCAGATTTACTCTTGCCCTGACTGTCATTTAGCCATATCCCCATTTATGTAAAGAAAGTTTCACATTGCTATGAGTAGTATAAATATGCATTAAGGTGGTTTGTTTGTTGGTTTTTTTTAAGAAGGATGGCCAAATTAGAAGATTAACTAAGTAATATTAGATTTCTTGTAAACAGGTATTTTAAATATGTATTTACAGAATTTGTGATTAAGTAATGGCCCCAGTCCTTAAAATTTATTCCACACATCTAAACCCCTTACCTATACTGAGTATCATCAGTGTCCTGGGCTGTCTTACAGCCAAATCCTTACAGCTCAAGCTGCAAGAGAGGAGCTTTTGTTACATGGTCATGTCTTCATTTGTTCTATATTATAAAAGCAGTGGCATTGCATACATGATAATGTAAGGGTATAAGAAAGGTGATGTTTGTATGATACCAGTTTTCAGAATTGGAAGTACTGGCGTAAATGTAAAGGCCTTTTTCTTTGAAAGCTCATTTGTTTTTCCATTTTATGTGTTATTCTAATAAAGTATACTGCCTCGCTCTCAGATCTTGTTTCTCTTGCATTTATTTTTTCCTTAACTTGCACAACGTTATATGCATTAGCATACTTGTTTTTCCATGATTAAGTATATGTATAAATCCATTAAATTGTGTGATTTAATAAGCAACAGGTTTGAAATGATGCATTTTACTAATGTGGGACACGTTCCACTTAGGAATGTGTCTAAAGCAGTTCTTTGGGCATAGTGCCTTTTTTTCCTTCTGTTCCTTATCTGTCCTTCAAACTAATCAGTGTGTTTTTAAACTGAGCGGAAGGGGAAGGTCTGAAACATTTGTTTTGGCATTTGCTTCAACGATATGATTGTGGTTGGTTGGTTTGATTTCCTCAGTAACCAAAAAAACAAACCAAAAATAATTTCTCTTTCATCATCTAATTAAATGCAAACAGTATGTGTACTTTTTGTAGATGCTCTAAGTTCATGCCGTAAATTTCCATCCTCATCCTAAACCTGCCAGTCTGTGCAGCAGTAGAAATGGGATATTTAATCTGCTTCAGATTTAACATGATGTGCCAGATTTGGGTGAAGTTCAGATAAGAAATTGCGTCAACTTTAACAAGCTGGCCTGTAGAACATTACGATCTATTTATTAATAAAGCTATTAAGTTTTAAAATACTAAATATTAGAGAAAGAGCAAACATTGTAATGTGGGTGTATTGAAACAATCCAATATTAAAAATACTAACATTTCTTTATGTATTTTATGAATCCATGCCAGATTTCCCTATGGATTCTAATAACGGCAACTGTAGAGGCGCTGGCATCGGTAAGCACACTTTTATAAAACTGTGTAATAAGTTATAGTCTTTCAAATCCTTTTAATATTTGATTAAGTAAGAGGGGTACTAAGTGATGCTTAAATACTGTGTCTTGTCCAGGAATCTTGTAGATTGTGCTTTTACGTCCCGTAGACAGGTGGGATTTGGGCCTGGTCAGCCTGTGGACCTCTCAGCATAGAACTCAATTAACTCTAGGCAGCCTTTTAGCGCTCGTCTCTTCTGCTCTTGTCAGGGCAAAATTTCCATCAAGTCAACATTGAAAGTTTTGTCTTGAACAGTGAGAATGATCATTAAATGGATTTTAATTGGGCAAAACCAACAATGATAATGGTTCGTTCTGACTTTAAAGTTTGCAAATTAAGTTTGGCACTCATTGTATATAATGGCAGAACTCCCATTAACCTGAGGAGGTTGATGCTGAGACCTTCTGAGACTGGGTTTATTCCAGTAGGTCCCCTGTTGCTGTTTATTTTTGTTTTGTTTTTGCTGGAACTGACTAAAACCCCCTGAGTGTTACCACTAGTCATAGGCAATGGAGAGAAGCAAAGCCCAGGCTGATAGCTAATAGATTATAGAAATGTGAATTTTTTGCTCAAACAAGCCAATGACTGTAGGTTTCCTTGAATTTTATTACAATTCCTTCAGAAGTTTTCCTCTTAGGCCTTTGTCAAGAAGATGACACATGGAAACCTAGCATTGGCCATTGTGTCTTTCCTTCTCCAGAGGTGTTGATAAACTGTAGTGTGCACTGATGCTCAGTTTGTTAATACAAACACCTAAGTATGGTTGTGGAACATAAATTTAGATATCTGCATAAAAGTGGATAACTTCAGCATTAATGTCTGTGACCAAATTGTAAAAAGGTATTAATAATGCTCAGCTTATAATACAGTTTTAAAATGTGATCAGTAGGTCCCAATGTGAAAGTAGCTATGTGGGTGCAAAATATTATTTAAATCGCAATGTACATCCTTTAGAAAGCCAGCTACAATTAGAAAAACCTGATAAAAGTAAGCCCTTTAACAAGCTTCACTTTAAATTGCCTTGAGCACAGGACTGTGTCTGAAAGACTTCCTAAAGATTTTTTTATTACTAATGTCAGTATCTTCTTAGTTTTAAGCCATTTTCAATTGTGTAGCTCTTTGAGTATGAAAGTAAAGCTGGATACCTTCAATTGCACCTTATATCAAAAATATTAAATATATCTTTACCACTGCCTGACCTTAGGGATGTAGGCGGCATGTAATACCAGTAAGTGACCCTGCAGTGGAAAAGAGTAAGACTCAGTTATACTGTTGCTGTCATGATGCTTTTTGACTAGTAAAAGCAAAACCAGACCTAAAAAAATCCAATCCAAAAAACAGGGTGAAGATGCACAGAAAAATTGCTGATGAAAAGGCAGGGTAATACTTTATCACTGCCTTTTGCTGTACAAACGCAATTTCTGGTGCAATGCACTATACCTGTTTCAACTGTCAAACACAGTTTAACCACCTAAAAGGCTGTGTTTCATAATTACTTTATTTATATGTTCACTAAAGTAAATTTGTAATTTTGACATTGTAAATAGAATTTTTTTTTTTGTGAGTAGCAATCTGATGTGTTTTAAAAAATCCTGGACTCAGCGCTGTGGTTTCTGGAGCATATTGCATGTGTTGCTGTGTACAGCTGCAGTGAGCAGAACTCATGGGTTACCCCTGTTCGAGACACCTTTTATTCCCAGTAGTGTCCGCTGGCAAAAACTTCCCTCTGAGTCTGCACAGGTTTTTTTGCGGGGAAGCTTTTTTACCTCTCTTGGCAGTAAACTACATTGTTGCCTGCTTCATCAGATGCTTTTCAAGTCACTTTGAAATTTTTCCAGAGGTTTTATTTATCCTTAATTTATCAGGGAAGCATTTGCCAGGTTTGAGTGCATGTCCCGATCCATGTTACAGCCAAGTTTTAGACGGTGCAGGAACATATATTTAAGATGTCACGTTTCTTTGTAGCCATCCATGGGCAAAACACTTTTCCCATGTAGTCCGTTTGTTTTGGCATTTACAGGGAGAAGTTTTCAAAGGTATAGATTTTGAGCTTCTGTGAGTCCTATATTGATTTGTATTAAAAAAAGAATGTTTAATGGCAAAGTTAGCTGAGCTCTCAGTCAAAACTGGTGTGAGCCACTGCTGCCTGTCTCAGTGCTTGGAATATAACGTTGTTGTCGTCCCAGAGCTCTTCTGGTAATTCTGGCAGCTGTGGAGGAGACAGACTGTCATGTAAGATGGGACTTCCCCTCAGCACCAAGAGATGCAGTATGTTTTTGTAAGCACCTTTTGCAGGTGTTCCCACTCTTTGGGGAAAGCTCAGCTTTGCCAGGAGCATGCATCAATCAAATATGTGTTCTCTAATAACTCAGGTTGTGCTTCCTTTGAGAGTCACTGTAATAGGAATCGGGAGGGAGGAATTGGTTCTAGCTCTACGACTGACTTTATAACTGACCTTGGCAAGTGACTCTGTTAGTTTCTGTATCTCTAAATAGTAATTAGGAATAACGCAGCGTTTTGTAAAGTTCTTTGAAATGTAAACTTGAAAAGCACTAGGGTGACTAGGAGGTATCCTTCATTAAGAACATGGGCAGGTCTATAATTTGTTTCTGGAACAAGACTAATAAAATATATTCCTCAAATTAATAAAATATTCCAATACCATCTTAAAATTGAGGGAAATGTGAGGCTATGTATTCTTGTCTTGTAATTTAGACTATTTTCTTTTACTTGTGCCACAGAGCAAAGTACTGTACAGCAGGAGAGCGTTGAAGTGTACGACTTGGTGGACTTGAACGCTGAGATGCCTGCGCGAGTGTGGGTCATAGGAGCATATCTTTTACGGCCTGTTTCGAGGCAGCTTATAAAATGGGCCGTAGTTTGGCCTAAAATATGCATGAGCTCCCACAGGCAGAATGGAAGCCAAAAATCACTTCCCTTCTCTGCCTTCATTATTTTAACACAGTCTCATACAAAAGCTGAAGTCTGTAGGCCTCTATATATAGATTCCTGAGGATGCGTTTGAAATTCAAGGAAACAATATACTCTTCTTTTAAAATGTTCTCCTCTTTCCTGTATTTTTTTTGTATTTTCAACTACAAAAATGATTTCAATAGAAAATAAGTAATGATTTGGAAAGTTCATAACCATATGATTCCATCTTTCTTTTTTAATATGCAGAAATCTTATATGGCAAATAAAGTTCTTTTTTCAGGCTCTTCATGTTGGATTAACTAAATCACTAGCTTATATGCATTGGTATTTTAGAATGATGGTGTATAGAAATAGGCTGCATTAAGTGTACTTCCACTTAAATGCTAAGTCAAATGTCAAAATAGATGACTATGTGTATGTAATACTGGGACCTGCTGTTTGAAACGACTTCACCAAACTCCACTTAGACACTAGCTTGAAATAAGTAAATATTTGCATTAGAACAACCAGCCATGAATTATTGGTGGTGTTAGTGAACGCATGGCTCTGGAGCTTCAGCATTAGCGCTCCCCAGGCACTAACAAAAATGTTTTTACCTCCGTTATTTTTCCCAGCTGTCTGGAAGCTGCACCACTGGAAATGCTGCTCTGACAGCGCTCATGAGTATTGTCTTTTGAAGGCTATCCTTACCGCCAGAAGGTCTAATAATTTCCCTATTTTAATTAAACCTGAGGTTCTGGGTCATAATAAAATTTACACAAAAATTGAGGAAGAGTCCAGAGCAGGATCAAAGGTAACACCAAACACCTGCAGTAGTCAAATGAAGCCCTTCAGCCTTTTAAACCTCTTGCCAGATGCTGCTGAAGAGACATGGTTGAGGTTTCATTTTGTCAGGACTGTCCCAGAAGTGTTTGGAGCAGGGACCCACGTGCCACTTGGTCCTGCCACCCTCCGACATGCTTCATCTGTTGACTGTACTTCCTAGATATCTTCAGGTGTAAAGGGGCCATGCCACTGTAAGAAATCTTACAGTGCAGCTCCAAAGATGAACTGTACGTTGATAATTAGCCACAAAAATCATATTCCTTATGGTGAATGCCTGCTAGCCAGAATATCCCAATTTGCTAAACCAAGCTGAGATATGTAGTCTCCAATCAAATGTTAAACCATGCCCTGTCATAGTATTTTCCTTCTGTGTCTATATCACAATCTGTATGATCAAAGGTGCAGAAAGGAGAGCATTCAGTAAGTGTAGTAGAGAAGAGAGAATGGCATTGTAAGGGTCTGGAATTGCAGCACCTGCGAGCACAGAAGAGACCAAGGTTGAAATTTGAATTGGCTTAAAATGGAAGATTATGTCACTTCAGATTCCAAGTCCTTGTGTCCTTGTTGTTGTGGGGTTAGTTGGTTGTAGTTGTTTGGTTGTGTTTTTTAAATTTTAGCTTGTCAAGTTTTCTCTTAGAAACCTTCGAGGTCTGAGGGACAGTTTCACAACATCTTCCAGCAGAACAGACCAGAAATGCCCCGTGGTTTTTAATATTTCACGTGCCTGTAATAAACAAGTCAATTCAGTGAAATTTTTGTTATGTGTCAGCTTGGGGTTTCAGAGAGATTGTCACTGAACATATGCTCTTTTCTTTCTGAACAAAACTTTCTCTTTTTATAGAGCGCTGCAAATGCAAGCCTATAAAAGCTACCCAGAAGACCTATCTACGCAACAATTACAACTACGGTAAGAACAGCTGCATGGCCAGCTCCCAACATTTTTAAGGCTACAGTAACGGAAAAATGTTCATTAAAAAAGCCTATGGTCCCAATTACTGATGGTTAATCCAGTGGTGCTTGTTAGGGAAGGAAGATGTGGCCTGAAACATTTCCAAATTAGAAGGACGGAGGGGATGAGCTTAATATGTTAGTAAAAGAGTGTCTGTTGATGTGGAGTGTTATTTCAATGTCAGCGCAGGCATTTGGGGTTCATGCACTTTTTTAGTGTGAAAAGTGATGTGACAAAAATGATGTGGGCTGCTATGCTTGAGCTGCCTCTTTGATTTCCAGCTCTGTTATGTTCTGCTTTTGCAGGAAGGGATGTTTTTACTAACTTTCATGCCTACAAACTCACCGTGGAATCTAACAAGCCTACTAGGTTCTTTCTTTCTCAAGTATTGAAGCCAGCAATGAGCATCTTGCCAGCTGTGTTGTGCTGTCAGTAACACCTGTAAAAGTGCACAATGTCCATATTATGTCTTCTCTCGTCCAGATTGTCTGGGTCTTCAGGCATATCACAGGTCCAGGCTGCTACTTTTCTTCATACTGTTTGTTTTAAGCAAATTAGGGTGATGAAGCCAGTGAATACATATCGCAGGAACTCAACGATTGGGCCCATCCTTTTTCCCATTAATCATGAGAATAGCCTTCGGCTCAGTGAACTTAAAGACCTCATTTAAGTGGTAGTGATTGTGTAATATTCATTAAGATTATGCATTTATACAACTGTTGTCAGATCAGCTTCTTTCAAAAATAGATCCTATTAAAAGCTAAAAAATTATAATTGTATTCAGTCAAACATCATTGTTATTTTTTAGGTGACTAGTTGGTTTTATGTTGTTTTGGTGGATTTGTTTGGAAAATAATTACAGAGTGTCTATTCTCCAGAGGGTACCTGCACATGGTAAAGAGTTGCTGAGCATGCTACTGCCGATCTTTTTGAGCTTTTGGAATTAAAGACATTTCAATATACATTTGAAATAACTCCAAAGTAAAGCAAGATTTTGTTTTGAAATCTTAAAAGGTTTTAGGAAAATGGATCACTTGTGCATTTAATATACACAATTTACCCTAAGTTATTAATTGTTGGCAGCTGTATTTAATGCGGCTGCAATACATGCTGGTTGATGGACTTTATGGGCAATGCATGTGAAGAGAGGAGATGTGTAAGTCCATGGTTTTCTTCCTTCCATACTGACTTTTTCACGTAGGTTAGAAGAAATTGGGAATCTGGGAAATCTGCTATTTATAATGGAAAGGGACTCTTATTTGCAGGCTGTGAAAGATGTGGTATTCTCTAGAGCATGACCTCTGGACTGCTTTTCATTTGCATATGGTATCAGTTCACTGGTCACCATGAGAGAAATGAAAAGCGTTGCCTTTGAAAGGCAACTTTTCCTCCCATGCAACTTAAGGCAAAAAGAAAGGGTGAGGGAGGAAACAATTAGATGGGTCACGAGGTCAAGATCAGGAGTGTTTAGAATTCATAAAGAGCAGAGCAGATTGCTGCTGGGTCACTGGAGAGAGAATAAAAAAAGTAAGGGCCTGTCATCCGGCAGAAGTAGTGGTAGGAGAAGTTTTAACAGACATTCACGTTTCATGAAAGGTTGAGAGTGACAAATTAAGTTTGGTCATATGTACTGCAGGTAGTCAAAGAGGGAGCAGTTACAGCTCGAAGGAGAAGGAGAGCATACAAGAAATTAATTAAATATATTTAAAGTGGAAAGGGCGAAGAAGAAGGGATGCTAAAGTTAAAGCCCAGCTTAAACAGGACATAAATCCAACTGGTACATAACTCTTGCTGGTGACCCCACCATTATGAGATCTGCTGAGCTACTTGGACCCTCTTGGTGGAGGATGAAGTAATGAAGTGGAGAGATGGGGGCAGGGGCATTGCTGGAGTTCAGCTAAGCTTTTGATAATGAATGGTGCAAAAGACTAATCCCAGAGGTCACCAGGAACGGCTTGGGGGTGACCCGCATTATCTGCTGCTGCTAACTATGTTCTTTGTGACTTTTTCCCAGTCATTCGGGCTAAAGTGAAGGAGGTGAAGACTAAATGTCACGATGTCACTGTGGTAGTGGAAGTAAAGGAGATCCTAAAATCTTCCCTGGTGAACATCCCAAAGGACACTGTAAACCTTCACACAAACTCCGGCTGCCTGTGCCCATCACTCAGCGCCAGTGAAGAATACATCATTATGGGCTACGAAGACGAGGAGCGGTCCAGGTGACTCTTCCTGCATTGTCCTTGGAGCATATTTGTTGTTGTTTGTTCCCCTGCCCGTAAAGCTGAACTTCAGAGCCACTGGGAAAGGAAAACTTGGTGTGACTCTCTGTACACCTCCTTAATGGTATTCGGAGGGGGGACAAGACTCTCTGTAGGCACAGAGATCTTAGTCTTGCATGCATTGGGTTGTATAGCTTGTGCATGCCTGTCAGTGGAGTAACTGGTTGTCTCTGTTGTGTAGGTTGCTCTTGGTGGAAGGCTCCATAGCTGAGAAATGGAAGGATCGTCTTGGTAAAAAAGTAAAGGTAAGAAGATACCTCACCAAAAGTCAAATGCTGCAGATACCATGAAACATCTACCTAATCTTTTCAAAATAAGGGAAGAAAATACATATGCTGACCCCTGTTATTTAACATCAAGTATCTAAAATTAACTTGGTGTGTTATTTGCTGTATTACTTAGAAATGCATGCTTTATAAACTAAAGGGATACATCGAATTGCCCCAAAGTACACCAGTGTAGCAGCAATCAAACACTCCATCTCAAAAAAGCAAACAGTAGGAGTATTTTAAGTCTGTAGGCAAACTGCGCTTTCTATAACACGCACCTACTTATTGGGACTGTGATAGTAATTAAAAAAAAAAAAAAAAAAGAGGGCTTTACAGATGTTTTCCAGACTAAGTCAGAATTATACTTTGCAGATTTAATATTCTTTAAATACAGTTCTCTTACCAAAATGTGTGGATTAGCAACTATTTTAAATTTACCTTCCTGGCTTAAGTGAAGGACGTACATGATAAGGAAGTCACGTCATAGCAAATTGGAAGCAATGAGCTCAAATGCAAGTAAGATATGAAAATATATTCTAATGTTTTCTAATTTAAATGTATTCTAGTGCCTTCCAAGTTCTTTTTATGTTTTGATGTGCCACAAAGTATCAGTGATTTGAACGTTGTTAGGAATATCATAGAATATTCTTACTTTGACACAATTTCTCAGCCATTGACTTGACATAATGGTTATGCCTGTGCAAACTAGTCTCCTTTTCCACTCAACTCTTTCTTCAACAGCCTTAGTGGTAACTGGCAGGAAAATACTGTTCTGATTGCAAATGCAAGTTTTTCTGTGCGTATTTGTCACATGCACAGAGATTACACAAGTGAAAAGATATGGGGATCTTATTCCAAGTTGTTGTTTGATTTGGCAGAACCTTATGAAATCCCGTGCCGCAGAGTAAATACCACGTTACCACCATGGGCTGGCTTCTGCTGAGTTCCAGTTCTTGGATGGCAGTGTCATTTGTTGGAGTTTTTTGGGCGAACGTCTGACTTATTTTCTCATTTACTTCCTTGCGGCCCAAGACCTGCTGCCTCTGCCCTCGTGCCCAGCCTGGGCCTGCTGAGGACCATGCCACATCGCTACCTCCTTCTCATCATAATCTCCTCTTCCAAAAGTGTCATCAGTTGTAGCAACTGTATTTATTACATCTTTTTGTGCTGCAGTTGCTATTACCTGAAAAGTAAAAATAAATAATAATAATTTTAAAAAATTAATAAAAATCACTTACTGTTTTTCATCCTGCTTCTACCAAAGGCTGCACAAATAGCTTCATTTAAATTCTGTTGTTTAGAAGGTGAGACTCATGCTGAAGCCATTATGCCTTGTATGAGCCCCTTCATTCACAGAGGCTACAAGAAAGCCAGAAAATGGTTTCTCTATTTAAAGTGACTTTTACCAATAACCCAACATTCCACCATTCGAACCCGACAGAGGCTAATGCAGTGGAAACAGCGATAGCTTTTTTTTTTTTTCTGCTGCTGTTTGTAAACACATACGGTTGTTTCACATATGACATGTCTTCTTCTGTAATCTCTTTTGTAATTCCTTTGCCTTTCAATACGCAGCGCTGGGATCAGAAACTCTGCCACCTTGGGAAGGGGAAGGGAGAGCCCGCACACAGCAACTCGGCTCCGAAACCTGGCAAACCCAGCAGTGCCCGACCAGCACGTAGTTAGATGTGGGACACCATACATTGACATGCAGTGGACTATCCACCAAGACTTCATTGTTGGAGCAGCAAAGGAGAAATTGCACTATTGCACGTTATATTCTATTGTTTACTACAAAATAATGTTTTAGCTTATATTAGTTTTTATTCTCCCTCTTGTTTTCTGCATTTTCTTTTCAGATGTGTGCAAGCTCTGGAAATACGTATTTTATTTTTTTTCTGTTACTAAGAACTGTAGAAAACTGCCCTTATGAGATGGGGAAAAATAAGGACCTGTTGAATTTACCATTTTATCTCCTCAGTCTTCTTAGGGAGAAAATTCTGATGCAAGCAGGAATGAGATCTGGCAAAGACTGTCGCTTGAAGTGATGACTCAGATTGGCTTCCCTCTTTCACTCTTTCCTGGTCGCTGTTTGCTCCAGCTTACTGTGTTGGGGGGGGAGGATGTTATCTGGTTTTAAATGCATAATTTTTTATTCTGAAATATAATTCTGAAATATATAAAGAAATGATGTTAAGAGAACTGTTTTAATCAGTAGACTTTTCTTAAGTTTTCTTATAAATAAACCACTTGTGTAAGCCAAAGTCTAACTTAAAATATTTCCTGCAACAAACACAGTGTGCATGTGCAGAGGAGACCTGGGTTTTCCAGTGCTCTGGACCTTGCAGGAAAGGTAGTATAGTTCTGTTACCACAGAACATAATTTATAATATACTTCTCTTATAATGGCAGGGTTTTTTTCCCCTTTTCTTTCTTTCTCTGCTGAGTTGTAGCAGTAGACTGACTTACCAGGCCTGCTTCTCAGTACAGGTCTGCACTTTATCCTTTTGATTTTGTGGTGTTATTCTTAAATCTGTGCCTACATAAATAAGCGTTCAATGCTCAGTAAAATATGTCCAATAAAAGAATTGTAGTTACCAGCACAGACCTTATCTGACTTTTGAACCAATGTCATGGTTTTTTTATATTACTGTTGAAAATACAAAAAGCAAAAAAAAAACCCCTCATTTTTGTGCTTTTGTAGAATTTTTTACAGGTAGTTCCCACATGTTTGAATTATCTTCTGTTTTCCTATTCTCCCATGCTCAAAAGAAATTTAAATGGGCTAAATAAAAGAACAGTCCTCTTTGCTGTAGTCTGCAGAGGGGAGCCCACTCTACTTGAGATGCAAATGGCTGCTGCGTGTCGGTATGTCCTAAGTGCATTAGGGCTGCCTTTCATTAAGAAAACAATGTTGAATTGTTAGGTAGTTTGAAAATACGATGAAAATAAGTAAACACAGGAATATTGGGGAATATTTTTAATAATGCTCTTTTAAGATTTCAGTTAATCACCAGAGGTCTGAGGGCAAGTTTTCCATTGGGCTACGGAAATTGGATATTGGATATGAAGCAAGTTTGAAATATAAAACTGCTTCCTGCAACACTCAACACATGCAACTTAGAATTAGCATTTATGGTGCAAAGATGGGGTTTTTTTAGCTTCCTCAAGTTGTGTTGAGATTTGCCTTGTGCTTCCCCTCACTGTCACCCTGGTCCTGCACTCAGAGCGGGTCAGTCTCTGCTAACAGATAGTGTTTAATGCAAATCATATTGTTTGTAAATGTCCTGCTTTCCCATTCATTGTCAACTTAATTCCTCTCTGAAAGTAAGATACTCTTGCTTCATCTTTTAATCACCCTAGCTAGAATCAAAGGAGAAATAATGCTATCTGGGGACAAAAAAAAGGAAAGAAACAGATCTGCTTCATTTATTGATGAGAACCAGTTTCTGATCAGCTTCAAGTCCTTAATGTTTTATTGCTAGGCTGAAACTCGTGCCCACTCTTCATGTGATCAACAGGCTGATGACCAGAAAGTGAGGCAGCTGTTTTCAGTGTCATTAACTGCTGCTGGTTTGCATTTCCAGTGAGGAGAGGAGGATGTGTTGGCTTCCTCTGCAGGAGAGCAGAAGTGCCAGGGGTGGGTTTGCTCTCTTCACACCATGCCAGCCGGGAGGATTGGTTCCCTGTGTCTCGTCCCTCAGCTAAGGGAGCAGTCGAAGAGGTAAGGGGGAGATTGTTGAGATGGGCTCACCTCTGTGAAAGCAAAGTTTCGGCAGCAACAGCCGAGAGCCCCCTCAGATGGCTGAGCCGTCACATCTTGGTCGGGCTGGGGCTGTTAAATTGAGGGGTGTCCCATACAAGTGCTGGCACGGCTGGGAATCCACGCAAACCGATGTGCAGCAAGCTGTTCCCTTTAGCTCTCTGGGTCCGAGTTTGATCTTTGAGAGCATCTGTTACTGGAGGAATATGGTCTGGGAGGAAACCTGCCCCTGCTCACTGCATTTGACCTCAGGTGTCACCAGAGATGAGAAGCAGCTGTTCCTTTTGTATCCTGCGCTGGTGAGCTTGGTGTTGGTAAGTCACCCTGCAGTTCGTGCAGAGCTCTGTTCTCACCAGAGCCTGGCTCTGTCACGCACTTCAGAAAAAAAGACCTTGGGTGGCTGTAGAGCACTGGCTGCGCCGAAGCTTCTACTTCGGGCTTTGGTGGTGCATCTGTTTTAACTGACTGCCCACGTCCTGGAGGGAATGCTGGTTCCCTCTGTTTCTCAAGCTCTTATAGAACAGGATAGTGAGAGTACATAGCTTTTAATCTTCCCTTTTTACCTGCAGTGAAACTACTTGACAGTCATGCTCAGTCGATTATGAAAACTTTTGTAGCTATGGAAAGAGTGCTTTATAAGCATTAAGAGTATTTACCTGTTTAGTTTCAGAACCAGTTTGTTTGGAGGCAGCGCTAAAATCCTATAAAAGGAGAGCAAACAAAACAGCATGTAACAGCCAGCTTGTTAACTGTGTGCAACATGGTTATTTTACTGGGTGATGCACATACCTACATGTGCACATATGACGAGTGTCATGGCATGTATAGAAGGATTGATTAAAACCATGCCTTTCCCACATCTGGGTTACATTAGTCCAGAGAGAAAATATGCAGCTTAAAAATCTCTGTGGATAATTAGCCTGACGTTGCTTATCAGAAGGCACACTTTGCTAGTACAGCTCAGCAGACGAGAAGGCAGGAGGAATAAACACCAAAGTTGCTTATTTACAAGCAATATCTCTAGTTTCTTGCAAGGGCTGACTCACAGTTTTAATAAATCTGCTCTGCACATATTAGCAATGGCATGAAAATAACAGAGCTTTATTTCAGCCTCGGTATTATTATTTTGATGTATAATTCCTTCTGTTAAATCCAATAGTAAGCAGAGTCTACACAGTGAGAGCAACTGTCACATTAATGCTAATGAGAAGAGAACAGTTCAGTTGAACAGGGCTGCAGGAACAGCCCGCGCTGGTAGCACTTGGCAGCTGGAGGGCCTCCTGCTTTCAGAAAGCCTTTGTTCAGAGAAAAATGGAAAATCAAGATTTTTGGGGCTGTGGCGAGGGGCCAAGTGGAAGATGTCGGCATTTTTAAAGGGAGGATAAGATATCAAACACACTGTATAATGTGACACAACTGCAATCAGGCTTTTTCTAATAAGATTTTACTGTACCAAGCCTGAGAAAAGTATCAGTCAAGTGTAATATCAATGATGGGATGAAATATGTCTATTCTGAGTTACAGCCTGGGTGAATCCAGAGCCTGCTGGGCAGAGGTAGGCTGTGAGGGTCCCCACTTTGGTAGCTGCCAGTGCCATTCTCTTGTTTGCCTGCACATTGCTGCTAGTCTGTAAGATGCTAAAGTCTTTGTGTATTATAAATTCGGCAGGTAAGTGAATGAGTAAGAATGAATGGACAAATGAACACTGTGTGCTGGGGAAGTAATGCAGCGGGGGATGCTTAAATCTGGGTGTGCTGGAGTGATTTACTGGCTACTATTGTTTCCCTTCTTTCATATGAAATAACCTAAATCTCATATCAGCTGGTAATGTCTGCTCATGTCACTGTTTGACAGTGTTTTCTTCCTACTTGCTGTCTGCTTTTCCAAGTAGCCACCCTCGTATCTATCAAAATGATAGCCACAATTTGATGGTGCTGTATAAAACCCTTTTGGATGTCTGTTCCACTTTTTAGAAGCATTGTGCTAAAGCATTTAATTGCTGGGAACAGTCCAGGAAAGTTGCTAAGCCTATGCTAAGACCTACCCTATGTTCAGCTCTTTCGGAAGAGAAGCCTGATTTCCATCTGATGTAACTGTTTGATGAATTCTACATGCCCCGTATTTTAAACAACTTAATATGATCATAATCTAAGAATGTTTCTTTGGACTGTTATTATTCTGAAAGTAGTTCTTAGGACTTATTTGATATGCCTTGGTGGTGTGTGGAAGACAGGTGTATGACACTTGCACCTCAATTCCTAAATCAGCTGATGCAGACTCGTTTCATGCTGCTGTAAATTACACTGTTTGGGTTAATCTCCCATTAAATTCCATACTTTTGAGGATAGACTTTAGCTTTTTTACAAAAAAATTTTAGGTAAGACATTAAAAGACCTATCTTCTGCAGTCAGTTAAAGAGTTGTCTCAATCACTCACTAAAAGAAATGTGCTTGATTGCATGAGTACATTAGCCACAGAGCTGTGAGAGTGAAGCATATTTTTCAGATTAAGAGATTTTTGGAATATATGCTTTCTATTGGATATAGGAGAAAATTGTGATATGTCTTGAAATGAGGTAGTCCAATCTGAAACTGGAGGAATTAATTATAAGCTAATATATTATTCCAGGCATGCATGCAACTCCAACAAACACAAATTCAGACCTGCAAGGAAAGTTTGACATTTGCCAATCCATTACTTAAACTAATGTTGTCTATGAAAAAAAGAGAGAAGCTCAGAAGGTAAACACATTTCTTCACCATCTGTAACAAAAAGTGAGTTTCGGCATTGAAGCACATCTGAAACCAGCCATGGCGCTGGGCTATGTCAGGTATGTTTTAGAAGGACTTTCACATGCAGTAAAGTTGTTTCGGTCTTATGTTTTGTGGAAGGGGACTGGTTAATATTTAGCACAGCTCTCTTTCAGGACTCTAAGCTGCACACAAGCTAAGGGCTGGGGGACTAAGGGAGGTTGGGGAGGAGGCGAATATGTATCTCGGGGTGGGGGGTAGAATCACTTAGGGTGAGTTACATGCTATGCAGGCAACTTGAAGATAAATGGCAGCCAGCTTTGTGTGGGGTAAAAGCTCAGCGTTAAAGTATAATAAAGTAGGGATTTGTTACATCAGCATCTTGGTATATCTTGCTCCTTTCCAGAAAGGCAAACAGTAAGTCAATGTAATCAATGCTGGCACCGCAGCTGCCTCAGACTTCCCTTAGGATCTGCGAGGACTTTTGCCAGAAGCTCTGATATCCTCAATAAACCATGCAGGAGTTTCCTCCATAGGCTGCGACATTGAGCTCTGCCCACACTGGTCACAGGCAGCAGAGCAGTGGTTGGGGTCTGAGGAGCACAAGTGCTTTCATGGGAAAGCGGCAGGAGTGTGAGCATGGCCACTGCTGGGAGGAGAGGGGAAATGATCGCTACATTCCCAGATTATTTTACTATGACCAGTTTGTCTTCCTCTGCATTTAGGTGTGGAATCAATGTAAAGAAGGACTTAATTTAACAAACCTGTTGCCTCTTGCATCAGACCCCAGGCAACATCCCATAGTTCCAGGCGCAGTTAAAGTAACACCTCCAGCATCAAAGAATTTACAGTCTTAATACTGACCTACATTCAAACTTTAGTTGTAGTTTTATAGGAAAGTAACAGAGCAACCAAAACAAGCATGTGCTGACCTATGGTGCTTAAATAAGTAAGCTATTAATCAATGTGGGAAGTGTTTTTTCATAACTATGCAATGATAACAAATGCATTGAAATGGTATTTTTCTGTATTTTCAGACTGTCTTAACAATTAGAAGCACGATTTCTTAGGAGCGATGTTTAGATACCCGGTACGGTGCATTTCGCCATCTTGCAAGACTGTAAAACAGACGGATATGGAAGACTCCAACTCTGGATTTACATTCTGCACCTCCAGGCTTGTGTCCTGTAATGTCTTACTGCTTGCATCATTCCATAAGGAAGGGAGAAGCCCCGGTCACTTTACTGGGGATATTGCCTGCATTGCATTGTACGAGCATGAGCAGCAAAAGTTGAGCCTTCTTGTCAGTAACCTGCACACTCTTCGCACCAATTGCTGTGCCATTAAAATTCTTGGATATGAAAAATAGGAATATGCCTGAAACATAAGATATCTTTAGGTTATCTGTCTACCCTTTTTAATACAGCAGCTTCTTTAGTATTCACATCCCTTTTCTCAGTGAGAGACAAAAAAATATGCCTGTCAATAATTCTTTGAAAAAAGAGAAGTCAAATTTAACCTGTCATTACACGCAAAGTATCACAGCTAATTAAAGCTCTACCCAAAGTGAAGCCAGGGCTGCAGCTGCTGGGGGCAGCGTAACATTAAATGCCACCATTTGTGGCCCATCCAGTCATCAGGGAAAGAAAAGGAATAATTGGACAAGTTTGGTAAAATGTAGCTGGTATGGTATGGCTGTGGTATTGTCATACCCTGGAACAGAATATACTGATTAGTTTCGGGTTTTTTGGTTTTAGATGGTGTGTTTAAGCTGTGTGCTTTAATCAGTGGTGAAGATCTGTAGGAATGAGAATGCTCTGCTAGAGGAATTGTAAATGTTTTAGCAAGCTTCCAAATGTCATTCCTGAAAGTTAGTGGGAAAAAAACACCAGTGCTAGTCTCACAGAAAGGCAGCAGTTTCGTTAACAGTTATGTAACTGTTTTTCTTAATTTCTGTAATTCTTACCTTCTGTGCTGAGAGCTGCATTCAGTGTAAAGGATCTGCGTATGAGGACCAGAGCCAGGTAAGAGGTTGAATTAAAAATTTTGCTCTAATTGTATGATGATACTTCTTTTTGTGGCTGACTCCGAAGTGCTGAAATTGCACTTAAAAAATGGTACTTCTACTTTTTCAGGGCCACATCTCTGCTTGCATAGGGATCTACAGGTTGGTAATGTAAGCAGAAGTTCTGGTTGACACAATAAATGTTTTGTAGGAGATACAGACCTCCTCAATTCAGAGCACTGAAAACCAGTTTCCTTGTGGCTATTTAAAATAGCTTCTGTGTCTGTACTTCTCCAAGGGCAAATACTGATTTTTCCACGAAAATCGCACAGAAGTGTAAAGCATATGCTTAGCAACTTTCAAATCCAGCTCTGCATTAACATGTGGCAACAAAATCACAGTGAACTCCTGCTTTTAAGCTTGTACTGAACTTTGGAGACTTTTATCTGTTCTTGGGTCAGTAGATCTTTGTTTCCACATTTTTGAGGGGTAATGTAAAGTTTCCTCATAAGAAAGTGCTGATGGTAGAGCATTACGCTGGAGGTTTCTCATATAGGAGTTTGCTGAGAATAGAAAATTTTGTGGAGATTTTAATCCAGGAATTTGTTTGTTGTGTAGCTTTATTGTAAGAGGAATGATGAGTTTCAAGGTGCAGCACGGAAAAGACAATGGTAATGTATTGTGAATTTATGATGAAAACAGGGCACTTTGTTGCCCTCTATGGTGCACCTACAATGAGATTTGTTGTCCAGTGAAACCGGTATGGAAAGTTAATCCAAAGCGGGCCAAAGAGGACTATGCCTCAGCAATGTGTTTCCCAGCATCTCAGATGGTTACAAGCTTGAACCTCAAAAGACTCAAGACAACGTGAAATCATTGAAGAAAAATGTGGTCCTAAGCCTGTATTAAACAATAGGATACTGTTTTTTTCTCCAGAGAAAATTTCAGTAGAAGTGGATCAACAGAGACACATAGTATTGAAGTTGGTTAATTAGTGCGACGATTTATTATGGAAAGTGATGGGTCTCAACTTCTTTAACTTGGTTGGCATCGCATCACCAGAATTAGGTAATGACACTGCGCTCCAGAAAACACAGTTTAAGGTTCTTCAATGCTCTCATTACTCAGGTGGGTTTCAGACCAGGATCTAAAGGAACTAAATAAATGCAACGAGCTTTTATTACATTCAGAGCTTAATTTATGGTTACTTTCTATTTAATTTTGAAGTGGTACCTCCTAGTGATATAATAAATATAGTGCCAGTGCTGTGTTAAAATATACTCATTTGTTGGAAAAAGTAAAGTTGTGGGTAAGGAGCCAAGCAAAAACTAACAATAGCGACTCTCTTCAGTAAAATTAGAAAACTTTATTCCTGGCTCACAGTTATCCCTGATAAAGTGGCTAAACAGAGATGCAGGAGCTATCCTTGCAGGGCCATGACAGGTCTAGGATGATTTTGAGTAGATTACCTGCAGGAGGTGGGATATATTGGGGACTATGTGCCAGCACTTAGTTTGTATTGCAAGGAATAGAAGCATGCGAGAAACTAAGTGCCGGCCCATAATTAAGCTTTTTCATATTCTCAGAGACTGAGTAGCTCCATTAGTTACTATGGTCTTACCATAGCTGAGCATATGCAGAATTACAATACAGAAATCTAACAGGGAACCAAACATTTGGCTAACTAGAACAATAGGGATTTCATTAATTCCTTTCTGGAAGAAAAGGCCGCTTGCTTGTTGTGCAAAGCTTCCATAAGAAATGGTATAGTTCTGCAAACGTGGCTGCAGCACGTACTTTGAAGCTGCTGGTGGTCTACACCCTGTGGATCACTGGCTGGGCTCACAGCAACAGCTCTGCCCCCTCTGTCAGAGGAAGTCTATCAGGAGCCCGTAATGTGCGGGCATTGGACACCAAGGCAAGCATCCTGTATGGGTGCTGTGTTCAGACACTGTGTTTTTTCAATATTCAAAAATACACTGCATGCTGCACGGCACTTCGCACAATTGCAAGGATGGATATTTTTTTAATGTGCTCTAGTTTTTAACCACCCTCATGGTCAAAACACTTTTCCTTCTATGTTTTGTATACATTATTATATGTGGTCTTCTAAGGCCTGCTAAAGGCTACATTTCATCTTAGCGCTGCATTGATCTCCGTGGGAGGGAAGAAATAGCTGAAGTGTTGACCAGAACAGAGTTGCTTTCTGTCGTGGTTTAACCCCAGCCAGCAACTAAGCACCACGCAGCCGCTCACTCACTCCCCCCCATCCAGTGGGATGGGGGAGAAATCGGGGAAAAAGAAGTAAAACTTGTGGGTTGAGATAAGAACGGTTTAATAGAACAGAAAAGAAGAAACTAATAGTGATAATAACACTAATAAAATGACAACAGTAGTAATAAAAGGATTGGAATGTACAAATGATGCGCAGGGCAATTGCTCACCACCCGCAGACCGACACCCAGCTAGTCCCCGAGCAGTGATTCCCTGCCCCCACTTCCCAGTTCCTATACTAGATGGGACATCCCATGGTATGGAATACCCCTTTGGCCAGTTTGGGTCAGGTGCCCTGGTTGTGTCCTGTGCCAGCTTCTTGTGCCCCTCCAGCTTTCTTGCTGGCTGGGCATGAGAAGCTGAAAAATCCTTGACTTTAGTCTAAACATTACTTAGCAACAACTCAAAACATCAGTGTGTTATCAACATTCTTCGCATACTGAACTCAGAACATAGCACTGTACCAGCTGCTAGGAAGACGGTTAACTCTATCCCAGCTGAAACCAGGACAGTATCCACCCCTTATTCTATACCATTGACATCATGCTCAGTTCCCATACCTTTAGTTACATTAGTTACATCCTGATCAATCATCATCACCTTTCCATCCCTTTGAGACATAGGAACAATGAGAGATATATATACACACAGATATATATGTATACACACACAGAGATATCATTCCTTTAGTTCATGGGTTATGTTCATAAAACGTTTGTTGAGTTCATTCAGTTTCCAACTCTGGGCTCCATCTGTCATACCAGTCTGTCTGGGCAGGAGGGATGGTGCAAAGTCCTCTCAGTCAGTAGAGCAGAATTGGGCTTCAGTGCGGTGTGACGAGCAGGTGACATTGGACGCAGCAGGAGGATGGTGTGCCCCGTTGGATTGTTGCATGCTGGAGTCAGTTCTGGTTCCATCACTACTGCGCTTTGCTCAGTTTTATCACAGTTCTTTCTTGCTTGATCTAAGTGATTCTTACTAGAGTACTATGGATATAGCATATAACAATTATAGTAATGATAACATACAGTAGCAGGGTTATATAGCAACTAATATCATACAGTTTAATTCTGGCTATTTTCACCTAAAATCAAATCCCCTTGAGGCACACATCGGACTTCTCCATCTTTTCGCATCACCCACCAAGTGCACCCAGGCCCTTGAGCAAAAGCAATCCCACGAATGGGTTTACCTTTGCCTGAGGCAGGAGTAACCCAGACTGTTTTCCCTAACATATTTTTCACGTGCACTACAGGGACTTTATACCCTTCTACAGTATGTAAAAATTCTGATTGGGCAGGGCCACTCCGATTGGCAGATCCTCTGGTGTTGACTAACCAGGTGGCTTTTGCTAAATGTGTATCCCAATGTTTGAAAGTTCTGCCCCCCATTGCTTTCAATGTAGCTTTTAACAGGCCATTGTATCGCTCAATTTTCCCAGAGGCTGGTGCGTGATAGGGGATATGATACACCCACTCAGTGCCATGCTCTTTGGCCCAGGTGTCTATGAGGTTGTTTCGGAAATGAGTCCCATTGTCTGACTCAATTCTTTCTGGGGTGCCATGTCGCCACAAGACCTGCTTCTCAAGGCCCAGGATAGTGTTCCGGGCAGTGGCATGGGGTACAGAATATGTTTCCAGCCATCCGGTGGTTGCTTCCACCATTGTCAGCACATAGCGCTTGCCTTGGCGAGTTTGTGGGAGTGTGATATAGTCAATCTGCCAGGCTTCCCCATATTTATATTTCAGCCATCGCCCTCCATACCACAGGGGCTTTAACCGCTTGGCTTGCTTAATTGCAGCACATGTTTCACATTCATGGATAACCTGTGTGATAGTGTCCATGGTCAGGTCCACCCCTCGATCTCGAGCCCATCTATATGTTGCATCTCTTCCCTGATGGCCTGAAGTATCATGGGCCCACAGAGCCATAAATAGCTCACCCTTATGTTGCCAGTCCAGGTCCACCTGAGCCACTTCAATCTTGGCAGCCTGATCCACCTGTTGGTTGTTTCAATGTTCTTCAGTGGCCCGACCCTTGGGTACGTGAGCATCTACATGACGTACTTTTACAACCAGATTCTCTAGCTGGGACGCAATATCTTGCCACAGTGTGGCAGCCCGAATGGGTTTACCTCTGCGCTGCCAGTTGCTCTGCTTCCATTGCTGTAACCACCCCCACAGGGCATTTGCCACCATCCATGAGTCAGTATAGAGATAGAGCACTGGCCACTTTTCTCTTTCAGCAATGTCTAATGCTAGCTGGATGGCTTTCACCTCTGCAAACTGACTCGATTCACCTTCTCCTGCAGCAGTTTCTGCAACTTGTCATGTAGGACTCCATACAGCAGCTTTCCACCTTTGATGCTTTCCCACAATGCGACAGGATCCGTCAGTGAACAGGGCATATTGCCTCTCATTTTCTGGCAGTTTATTATACAGCGGGGCTTCTTCAGCACATGCCACCTCCTCCTCTGGCGACATTCCAAAATCTTTGCCTTCTGGCCAGTCCATGATCACTTCTAAAATTCCTGGGCGACTGGGGTTTCCTATGCGAGCCCGTTGTGTGATCAGTGCGATCCACTTACTCCACGTGGCGTCAGTTGCGTGATGTGTAGAGGAGACCCTCCCTTTGAACATCCAGCCCAGCACTGGCAGTCGGGGTGCTAAGAAGAGCTGTGTCTCAGTACCAACCACTTCTGAGGCGGCTCGAACTCCTTCATACGCTGCCAATATCTCTTTTTCAGTTGGAGTATAGCGAGCCTCGGATCCTCGATATCCTCGACTCCAAAACCCCAGGGGTCGGCCTCGGGTCTCTCCAGGTGCTTTCTGCCAAAGGCTCCAGGTAGGGCCATTCTCCCCAGCTGCAGTATAGAGCACATTTTTAACATCGTATCCTGTCCAGACTGGTCCAAGGGCTACTGCATGAACAATCTCCCATTTAATTTGTTCAAAGGCTTGTTGTTGTTCAGGGCCCCATTTAAAATCGTTCTTCTTCCAGGTCACTTGATAGAGAGGGCTTACAATCAAACTGTAATTTGGAATATGCATTCTCCAAAACCCCACGACACCTAAGAAGGCCTGTGTGTCCTTTTTATTAGTTGGTGGAGACATAGCTGCTGTTTTGTTAATCACGTCCATTGGGATCTGACGACGTCCATCTTGCCATTTTATTCCCAAAAACTGGATCTCCTGTGCAGGTCCCTTGACCTCACTTTCTTTTATGGCAAAACCGGCTTTCAGAAGGATTTGGATTATTTTCTTCCCTTTCTCAAAGACTTCTTCTGCTGTGTTGCCCCATACGATGATGTCATCAATGTATTGCAGGTGTTCCGGAGCTTCACCTTTTTCCAGTGCAGTCTGGATTAGTCCACGGGAAATGGTGGGGCTGTGTTTCCACCCCTGGGGCAATCGATTCCAAGCGTACTGGACACCCCTCCAAGTAAAGGCAAATTGTGGACGACACTCTGCTGCCAGAGGGATTGAGAAAAACGCATTAGCAATGTCAATTGTGGCATACCACTTGGCTGCCTTTGACTCTAAGCTCGTATTGAAGTTCCAGCATATCTGGAATGGCAGCACTCAGCGGTGGCGTAACTTCATTCAGGCCACGATAGTCAACTGTTAGTCTCCACTCCCCATTAGACTTTCGCACTGGCCATATGGGACTATTAAGGGGTGAGCGAGTTTTGCCGATCACTCCTTGGCTCTCCAGTTGGCGAATCAACTTGTGGATGGGAATCAGAGAGTCTCGGTTGGTGCGATATTGCCGCCGGTGCACCGTCGTGGTAGCAATTGGCACTTGTTGTTCTTCAACCTTGAGCAACCCCACAATCGAAGGGTCTTGAGAGAGACCAGGCAGGGTAGACAGCTGTTCAGTGCCCTCCGTCTCCAAGGCAGCTATACCGAAAGCCCATCGATACCCCTTCGGGTCCTTGAAATACCCCCTCCTGAGATAGTCTATGCCAAGGATACACGGAGCCTCTGGACCAGTCACAATGGGGTGTTTCTGCCATTCATTTCCAGTTAGGCTTACTTCAGCTTCCAATACGGTTAACTCTTGGGATCCTCCTGTCACACCAGAAATACAAATGGATTCTGTCCCTTTATAACTTGATGGCATTAGAGTGCACTGTGCGCCGGTGTCTACTAGAGCCTTATACTCCTGTGGGTCTGACGTGCCAGGCCATCAAATCCACACAGTCCAGTAGACCCAGTTATCCCTTTTCTCCACCTGGCTGGAGGCAGGGCCCCTCTAATTCTGGTCAGAATATTCAGTATTCACTTCTCGTAAAATTGGCTCAGAATTCCCTTCAAGGGGATCGGAAGTAAAATCAGCCCTTCTACTCTGTTTGGAAACTGGAGCGGCATTTTTCCTGGTAGAATCCCCTTTTGTGGTGGTTTTTCCTCCCAGCTCACGTACCCGTGCATTTAGGACCGAGGTAGGTTTTCCGTCCCATTTCCTCATGTCCTTTCCATGATCACATAGGTAAAACCACAGGGCACCTCGCGGTGTGTACCTTCTATATTCTCTCTCTTGGGCAGAAGAACGCCCACTCCTAATAGCTGAGACATTGGTCCTTACAAGTGCGGAGTAGGACATATCCTCTTTGAATTGTTGGACATCCTGGAACAGCTTCTCCACAGCTGAAATGCAGGCTTGTAGGGAGGAGGAGAGATTTTCTTCATATTGACGGAGTTGGCGAGCCACTTCATCCACTGTCGGTGCCTCTTCGTCTTTCCAGGTCATTATTGCCAATGTGTTGGCATAGGACGATGGTGAGCTCCGTACAAACTTCCGCCACATGGGTCGTGTGCATTGGACTTCGTCTGGATCTTTGGGTAATTGTGGGTTGTCCGGGTCATGATGAGTCGTCTCTGGCACAGCTAATTCCCTCAGATATTGGATACCTTTTTCCATGGTGGCCCACTTGCTTGATTGACATGTAACATCTTCCTTAAAGGGGTACTTTTCCTTCACACTTGACAGGAGTCGCCTCCAGAGGCTGATGGCTTGTGTCCCTCTTCCAATTGCCTTGTCAATGCCACCTTCCCTGGCAAGCGATCCCAGCTGCTTGGCTTCCCTACCTTCTAATTCCAAGCTATTAGCCCCATTGTTCCAGCATCGGAGGAGCCAGGTGATAATATGCTCACCTATATGGCGGCCAAAATCGTTTCGCATATCCTGCAGCTCACTCAAGGATAGGGACCGAGTTATTACCTCTGGTTCTGCCTCTTCCTCCGGTTCCCGTGATGACCCTGGTTCACCTTCATCCTTCGCTAAGCGAACTGATTTTTTTGTATATTTCTTTTTCTGTACGGGGGCAACTGATACTGGTGCAGGTTGGTCCACTGGTTCAGTTGCAGTATCGCTCGCTGGGTTTTGGATAACTGCAGTGTCTGTCACCGAGGTTTGGGTAGCAGCAGTGCTCGTTGCTGGGGCTGGAGGGACCGCAGTGCCCATTGCCAAGGTTTGGGTAGCTGCTGTGCTCATTGCCGGGGGCTGGAGGGGCTGCAGTGCCTGTTGTTGAGGTTTGGGTAGCCAGAGTTCTCGTCACCAGGGCTGGAGGGGTCACGGTGCCTGTCGCCAAGGTCTGGGTGCCTGCAATGCTCCTTGCCAGGCCTGGAGGGGCCACAGCGCCCGTTGCCAAGGTTTGGGTGGCCGCGGTGCTCATTGTTTTGTTGTTAGGTCCAGAGACGTTCTGTTCCCCTTGAGGGTACTGAGTGGTGTCGAACAGGGCTCGATAGGCATGGGCCAGGCCCCAGCACGTTGCAGTGATTTGTATCTCTCTGGAGCTGCTGGGGTGACAACATATTTCCAAATATTTTACTAGTTCTTCTGGATTCTGCACTTGTTCAGGGGTGAATTTCCAAAACATTGGAGGTGCCCACTTTTCTAGGTACTTGCCCATACTACCCCACACACCCTGCCACTCATAATTATCCAGCCTTGGGGCAGATCTCTGGGGGATCTTCTTAAGTAGTTGTTTAACCCTAAATGAGAGCTGAACCACATTCAGAAGCATGCTAATTCCTAGCAGTAGGGCTAGGACCGTGCTAGTCCTGACATCCCAGGAGTATTCAAATTTTTCAAAATTCTCAAACACCATTGTAACTGGACTGAAGGAGAAAGGAGAGGAGAAGAAAGGTACCCCATCCATAGACTGGTTTTCCATGGCAGAAAGGTAAATGGTATAATTATTAATAGTTTCCCACAGATGGCTCCCACAGTATAAAGGTGACAATGCTAAGTGCAAATACCGGATTAATCCCACAGCCGATGACTTTATCATACCATAAACCAGTGTTATACAATACATCAAAGCGAAAACCTTAAGCCACCTCCCACGGATGATAAGCAGCAGAAGAGGAACTACATACAGCAAGCAAGGTGATACATAACAGAACTTTAAAAACCAGAGCAACAACTCTAAGAACACATAAATCAACATAATGAAAGCTTAGAACAAATTTGTTTTAACAAGCTCTGGTCAGGTTTGTCGTTATCTCAACCCTTCATGCCCCACGTTGGGCGCCAAAATGGACTGTCGTGGTTTAACCCCAGCCAGCAACTAAGCACCACGCAGCCGCTCGCTCACTCCCCCCCATCCAGTGGGATGGGGGAGAAATCGGGAAAAGAAGTAAAACTCATGGGTTGAGATAAGAACAGTTTAATAGAACAGAAAAGAAGAAACTAATAATGATAATGATAACACTAATAAAATGACAACAGTAGTAATAAAAGGATTGGAATGTACAAATGATGCGCAGGGCAATTGCTCACCACCCGCAGACCGACACCCAGCTAGTCCCCGAGCGGCGATTCCCTGTCCCCACTTCCCAGTTCCTATACTAGATGGGACGTCCCATGGTATGGAATACCCCTTTGGCCAGTTTGGGTCAGGTGCCCTGGTTGTGTCCTGTGCCAGCTTCTTGTGCCCCTCCAGCTTTCTCGCTGGCTGGGCATGAGAAGCTGAAAAATCCTTGACTATAGTCTAAACATTACTTAGCAACAACTGAAAAACATCAGTGCTATCAACAGTCTTCACATACTGAACTCAGAACATAGCACTGTACCAGCTACTAGGAAGACAGTTAACTCTATCCCAGCTGAAACCAGGACACTTTCCTTCATCAAGTGCTTTATGATCTCTGTTCCCTGAGAACTGGAAGCTGTGACAGCAGCCCGGCAGAGCAAAAGTCTCAAACTGTGGCCTAGGCCTTGCATGTTTCCTGCTCTTTTGCTGTTGAGGCTCGAAGGATTCATTCAAAGCATCATCATACGTCAAGAGCGGGGGGGGGACTGCAAAGTTTAGGCGTTTTTCTCTTCTTGACATGACTCTCTTGGTTAATTCCTGCCTGTGAATAATAATCATCCCATGGGGAACACATCGCTGTGAGCTCCATCTCCTACTGTAATTCACCATGTACCAGGTAAGATTTACCCATCTGCACAAAAGGAAATCACCAGTCCTCTTTCCTCCGTCCATCCGTTTCACATCTTGACTGTCAGCCCCAGCTAGGGTGCTCACAGCACTTAATGAGCAATTGCTGCCATCGTTACTGTTAAATAACTTTTTTAAATTTTTTTGATGCCTCCAAAAGAGCCTTTTGTAAAAGACTTATCAGAGGTCCTTACTGCTTCTCAAAGCCTCTTCATAAGTAAAAAAAGTAAGCTCTGGGCAGTGATTTTATCTCCACAATGTAGTTAGCATTTCTGACCTCTCCCCCCCGGCTTACAGAGGATTATGAAATATCAGACTCATTTAGAGGCCAGGACAAGAGATTTTATTTGACCTTTGAACTTAAATGAGGAGATGCAGAAGACCTCATGAAGCTTTCCTGGGTGCTTCTTAAATTTTTTAATTACTGCTTAGCCATTACGACCCCTGCACCTAGAGTAGAAATATTTTGAGGGTTAACAGCTGATAGTGGGACATTAACTGCCTCTGAGTGGAGCAAGTGTGTTATTAGATATGGTTCAGATGTTGCAGATTTAATAATGCACTTAATATCATAAAGATGATCCCGATTTCAGTTCTGCAAGAAAGACTCTCTTAGGACATTGTCCACTGTTGAATGCCGCAGGGGTGTGAGGATGGAGTTTTAGAGAGGAAGAGTAGAACTTTGCAGACGAGGCTCCACCAGCTGCCACCAGACGATGCTGTTCCCAAGGAAAAACTAAGAGGGAAGCTCTGGGTGCCAACCAGAATAATGCATGCATGAGTCCAGTGAGGAGAGGGACAGAGTGACGCTGGCCAGCACATGTCCCTGTCTTCCCAAGGCAGTGGCGGCATACATGGAGGAGCCCACAGGTGCCTCTGCCACGTGGCAGGCACTGCAACAGGAGAGCCTCTGCAGGGAGAGATACCAAGTGCTAAGGACCTGACCTTGTGCTGTGCTTGTTTTCCATCCAGCCTCTACTCCGGACTAGCTCCAGTCTGCTCCTGCACTCTCAGCTCACCTTGGTGATAGGAGCAGAATAGCCATTTGAGTTTCATCCCACAACAGTCCATTGTCAGTGCCTGGACGGTGCTTTGCAAAGAGAATCGAAGTGCAAGAGTTTGGGAAAACTACAGGGTTGGCTTCAGAAGTGGGAACAAGAGAGGTGGGTGCTCCATGAATCTGTCTTGGCGTTGCTGCTCTGCCTCCTCCAGGTTTTTCAGCCTTGCGTGGTAACTTTCCCTCCTCTTCAAGATGGCTCTGCATGCTACTGTTTTTCTAAATCGTCAGCAGAGAAAAACATGTTTGTATTTGTCAAATCATGCACATACGGGACAAAGCTAACCTCTCATGCACAGAGCATGAATTAATATATTTTTAGGAAGTCTTGTGGCTTAGTTTTCAATTTTTTTTAACCGTGGTACTCCCTTATTTCCCCTTGCTCCTTAGCAGGTGTTTTCACCACTTTTAGCCATTATTACTGGAATGCATTTTCTAGAGGAGTCCAAAATGTGAACATGGTCCAGCAGGTGAAAGACTTGTTTCAGAGATTTGCTGATCATGCTAGCACTAAGATAAAAAAACAAGGTAAATTCACATTCCTGATCACATTTCCTATTTACGTATCTGGCCTATGAGTGTAGGTGTCGCAGAGATGCAGAGAACATCTTTATGACTGAGTAGGAACTTTTTTCATACAGATTATGAGTGAAGATGAAGACACTTCTTAAAAGAAAACGGTGAGCTTTTTGTTACTGTTGCTCAATATATTTCACATTATCACGGCTCTCTGCAAATTTTCCTCCCCAGTACGCTTACTGATGTGATGTGCTTCAGGTGTCCCTCTATTTATGTGGCTCTCTCCTTTGTCTCTGTGGTTTGAGGACGTCTTCTACTCAGTAGGCTGCCTTGCCACCTCACCGCCACCAGTCAAGACCAGAGCAGTGTTTAGGGCAAACGGAAATTTACTTGTCCTGTTATTGTAGTTGCCAAAGCCACTTAAAAATTTTGTTCTAGCAGCTTTACTATTAGAAACAGCACACTCTCTATTTCGGGACACAGGAAATTAAAAATTAACTGACCTCAGTGTGTTACCTGCAACCACCTCCTCTTGCTCCCACCCTTTGGCTTCTGAATCACAGAGAATATTCCGGTTTGTGTCTTCTGACATCTCAACAAATTATCTTCCTTATTTTTATTTCTAATATATTATTTATGCATCTGTAAAATATTTAAAATACTGACACTGCTCAGCTGTACTTCGTGTGTGAGGAAATGTAAGACTGAATACTTAAGAGTTGTTATTCAAAACCAAAATTCATGTTCATGTAGCGCCATCTATCACCAAGGCTTTGTACCTGCACTTGGCAATGTTGCATTTTATTTTTAGAGAAGTAACATACTCTTGCAGTGCCTAAAAATTACTTCGGGGGGAGAATAAAAAGGTTGCATAGGTCTTATTTTGCAGGGTGTTGGATAATACTGCGTCCATCTGCATACACAGCAAGTCACAGTTCGGTGAAGCTTATCTGTGCACGTACGTGGAGACCAGACTCAAATTGGACTATGGGGGTGCAGCAAAGAAACCGGAGACTTATTTTGGCTTCTTCAGGAAGTGGGACCTCTCCACCTTTCCTTACCAATCTAAGTCTAGAGGTGGATGGAGACAGACAACAGAGACTGAGCTGTGTTCATGACATCAGTACAGTGCCCTCCGTAGCTGTATCCAGAGAATAAAAAAAAAAAAAAAAAAGACACTTGGGTGGTCACGCAGCAAAGAGTTCCTGCTCCTTGTACAGTTTTTTATCTATATATTCAGTTCCAGGCTCAGGTTTGTTCTTATTTTCTCCAAATTTTTATACCAGTTGACTGCTGTTCTCTGAGCATGTGTCTGAAGTTTCCAGGGGAGGTGGCCCGGTGTATGGGGAAGTTGGGAACAGGCTTCAGAGGGATCTCTCTGTAACTGCATTGGAGTGGTAGTGCAGTGCATTGCAGTGTAACTGCACAAAGCTGAGCCATTTCTTTCCCCTTCTCCCACTTCATTGCATCTCCTTGGAGCTAGGAGACAGGCAGCCACAGGTAGAGCAGCCTGCTTTTCCTGTGCATGGCACAGAGATGTCTGAATCGCTGTGGACAGCCTTCTCCATCAGAGGCAAAGCCTGTCCCAGCTGTTAGCAGAGAAGGCTCACCTCGTGAGGAAAGGCAGCAAAGCTTTTAAAACCTATGCATATGATGGAAATACTAAATATGTCATGCATTTCCCAGCTGAGCAACACTTCTAAACACATACTGAGTTTAAGCAGCTTAATGACATACTTCCCAATGTGTATGGCAGAGTAGGAATTACATAAATAGAAGTCTGCCCTTGAGTGCTTATCATATATTACTGAAAGGCCCACAGATAGCATGATGTAATTGGCAAAAAAGAACCAGAACAGAAAAATGGCTTATAAGCAAATATCAATTATCCCTGGCAGTGAAGAAATATTGTGGGCTTTGCTACAACAGCCTCCCTTTTTTCCTGTGCAGCTGACTGCAGCATTAAATGCAACAAGGAATGCTTAGCTTTGCTAGAGAGGGATGGTCCTGAGGGATGACCGAAGTCCATTGCAGTGATTTGGGCACTTGCTGCAGTTGTGCCCGTCACCACAGGGCAGCACACACTTCTGAGCTACGCGGCTGCCCGCTTGCAGCCACTCAGCACTTTTGGGCTCTGCTCCCAGAGCTGCAGAGGAAGCTGTGATTTGTTCCGCTCTGGAAAACAGTTATTGAAAATGCAAGGACACAATGAATATCCAGGCATCCCCAGTTCAAAAGAATAAACTAAATCCCCACATTAACAAAATGTGTACTGTTTGCAGTTTAATGAACATATCTCCCCCATAAATTGTATGCTATACAGATTAAATTATGTACACCTCTATTACAGACTAATCAGTGCTATGTACAGACAGAGCATAATAAATTATGTATCTTCCCTTAATACTGTGTGAATAATGAAATGTATTGATTTCATTTGGACCTGAGTTCAAGAGAGCATTCAAATATGTTTCTATTTTTAAATCCACAAATCATCATAATGGGACTGTTCAGGTGCTTTCAGTTAGATATATAGTAAAAAAACCTTGCTGAATTTGAGCCACAATGATAATAAGGTTAATATTTTGAACCAGTGCCCAAGGAAGCCAATGAAAGCAATTTCATCAGTTTTACTAGGTTCTTGGAGTAGGATCCTTTTTTTTATATATGTGTGCATATATATAATGAATAAAATTCAAGGTAGAGCTCCACTGAGAAATCAGAGTCTGTGTGAGCGTGAAGTCACCTTACATCATTATGAATTTCAGTAGCAATTTGAGAAATAAAAGCAAACTATCGCAAATGCCACTGCAGCTAATTACTCATTCCTTTATTGCCCAGGACATGCCGTGCTGAAGGGTGAACGCCCCCCTCCTGCATCAGTGAGGCAGCATCCTTTGGGTAACAGAATTTAAATGTCACTGGCAGACTCAGGGCCCTGACCGAACAGGACAGATGAGCTTAGCCTGTACCAGCCGGTAATGTTAGGACTTCCAGCTCTTTCCCTGCACAGATGTCCTTGCTGCTGGTGAATTAGTTCAAGTACCGTAACAATTTATATTTTCTTATCCTGAGCTTGCACGTTTCAACTACATGCTTTCTCTTCTCTAAGACAACTGCTGAGATACTTTCATGTCTTTAATGGAGAGGTCAGAAAGGATCAGTAAGCCTGATCAAGAAAACGGTTCATTAAATATGTCATATAATTTGGCCCTGATGGTAATACTAAGGAAGATTACTCTCTAGAATGAATCTGCCATAGAAATATTAGCACATACCATATTTTCTTGGTTTTGTAGAAAAAAATGAAGTCACAACACTGCTTTGAGCCTTGCATTTCTTCCCCAGGGCATATGCAAAATGTCACTCTGGAGACTGTGTCTACAGTAAAATTAGCATCTGTAGAAAAAGATAAAAGAGGCCCAGGCTGCTGCTCTGCACAGAGCTCTCAGCGCAGCCAAGGAGGCATCTCACAGCCCCGTGCTATTTGCTGGGAGGATACGGCTCCTTCTTGTGTGCTGTGCACAGAAGCTCGTTACTTTGTGCAGGAAAGGACCAAACAGAGAACATAAAGGTATAACCTGAAATCTCACTGAACTGATTTCCACTAAATAACGATTTCCTTTCTTGCCCTTTTTCTCTCTGTCTCCAGGTCAGAGGCAAAGCTGGTGATTTTATCTTTAGTATTTGCAAACTGCAGGATGACTGTACCTTAGCTTTTTGTGGGCAAGTAGTAATAATGGTTACTATTTCCCTCTAAAAGCATCCTATGTGAACTGGCTCTTCCAAAAATAAATTAAATAGCCAGTGGCTTATCACCTTATGATTACTACCATTATTTATTAATAGCAAGCTGTGTTAGGCTTTTGCTTATTTTAAAACCCAGCATTCATAGTTGAGTCTGTATGTTGGCTCATGCATTAATATGGATGCAAATATTGAGCCATTCTGGGTAAAAAAAAAAACAACCACCACTAATATTGCTGTGCTTCCAGAAGGCATTTTTGCAGTGAACTGAGGAAATCAGCTGAAACATTTTCTACGGTACTAATGATTAGGAGTTGATTGTTTTTTCTGGCTGCTGTAAGAGTCAAGTTATGTTGGGGTGGCTTGTTTTGTGTTAGGAAAATGTAATTTTTAAATTGTGGCCATCAAATTCTGAACTTCTGATGGGTCCCAACCCTTTGCCTCAAACTCTGCCTTTGTATTCCTCACCTATAACTTCTCAGATCCAGACATAATCAAACTACTGATACTAAATGTTTTTTAGTTGGATGGGCCATATTAATGTGATTTAAATGAAAATACAGCAATGTTTAACCTATTTCCTTTTCCGCATTCTTTTTACTTTCTAAGAAAACATGGAGAGCACTATTTATCATCTCATCTGGAAGGGGAAGAAAGCTAAGTGAATTATTTTTCACTTACATGGAAGGGTTTAGAGTTTGTGGAATTCACTGACCAGCAAAAATTTAGTAGATCCCCAAATCAATCCACAGCTTTCTTCATTTCAGTTCTGTAGATTAAAAATATTTGGTTTAGATTTTAAGGATTTATTTCATATGTGAATAGCTGTTAAACATCCTGCAGGAGAAAAATCTAAGATGTCCATTTGTAGGTCCAGTCATTTTTATGGGGGCAAAATAGAAACACATGTAAGCAAGCCAATATTTAATTGTATGATTTAGTGGCATCAAAATTTAGTTATAGCTCCATTTAATAAAATAAAGCTGGACTCTTATATGATAATTCTAAAATGAGATCACACCACACCTTAAGACTGTCACTTTACTTTGTGAAATGAGTCGAGAGCCTTGCACATTTATGGTACCAATGCCCTTTTATTTTTGCTCTGAGGTTATTAGTTGAAAATACGGTGAGAAATGGTTAAAGTTGATGCTTTCTTTAAATCACAATTTCTTTATGGTGTCTCTTCTAACAAAAGAATTGCTGTGGCTGTTTCAGACAACATAGAAAGTACTACATGCTTAGAGAAAGAGTAGGAGAATCAAAGAGAGCTCGTGGTACTACCTTGCAGAAGCTGCCTGCTCAGATGCCTGGGAGTGAGCTGTCTGACCCCCAGCCTTCAGTAGTTACCAATGCCCATGAAATTATTTCAACCTTCTTTGAGCCCATGTAGGTTTTTTGCGTTCATGGAATTCTCTGTCAGTGAGTTCTGCAAATCAGCTGCATCTGTTCCTATAAAGATGTCTCCTGCTAGGCAGAGAATAGCGTGAGGCTAATCTCCCTGGTAAAACCTGTGTAAATTGTGACTCAAAGCAGGGAGAGCTGCCCAGTCGTTAATGATAATGCCAGTTCTGAAATTAGGGCTTAAGACTCGAGCGTTACTTGTCTATTAATGAAAGGATTTGTGATTTCCAGAGCAAGAATTATTAACTCTGATTTCATGGCTGAGAAGGTGCGAGGAACAAAAATTAATTCTAGCAACTAATAAAACACATGCTCTTATGGCATTGGGCTGGAAACATCTCTTGTTCTGTGTCTGATACCAAGTTTCTGTGCAAACTTGGTGTGCCCACCCATCTCCATCCAAAAAGAAGATAGACATGTTAGTATTGACCTAAAAAAGACGGAGCTTCCAGTGGATGGGGGCAGACTGCCTGGCACACTTCGATGCTTTTGTGTTCACAGCAGCTTTGGAGGACAAGGCAGTGGCTCAGTAGACCCTCGCTTCCAGCATGGCATCTTAACTACTGAGGTTCTCTATCTCTCCAACCAGGCCTTTCCTATGGCATGACTGTGGCGTGAGGCTTAATGCATTAGACTGCTGTGCAGAAGCAGCTGGAATATCGCAGTGCTGCAGTTATATTTCATGATGCATGTACTTTTCTTCAGGAATGCTGCCAAATGGCATTCTATTCCTACCTCAGAGACCTCTGCAGAGGAAAAAAGTGAGTTTCAGTGCTTTTTTGGCCAAAAAAACCCTGCAGCACTTTATACGGCTTGACCAGGCTGGAACCAAGGCCTGGGTTGGAGCAAAGCACTGCCATGGGGGCTGACGTTGTTCATGTTTGGAGTCAGGGCTTTACCAAGTGGCTCTGACAAGAATGCGGAGAAGTGGTGCTTCCCCAGCCAACTCCCCAGGACCAAATGACAGAATTTCAGTCTGATCCCCCTGCCCCATGTCCACAGGAAGAGACAGCTTCCTTTTAAATGTTTGTTTATGTTAACACAGAGGGCTTTTTAACTCGTCCTTGTTATTCCTCTTTAGCCTCCAAATCAGTTGTGGCAGTTCTAGGACCACTTGTGGTTGGATCAGGATTTTTCTCCTATTTTGAGTGTTAGAAAAACTTTCCCATCTGCATTTCTTTAACCTCACTGATGCTCTTCCAGGTTTTTTTCCCCAGCAAATGGAAGGCCATAAAGTCCCAGCCGTGCAGATCATTTTTCTACGTTTGTTTCTCAGTCACTCAGAGTGTAGACCTATTTTTCTAAACTCAGCTGCTGATTTTTATTTCTTTTGGTGTTGACGTAAGCTCACTGAAGGCCGTAGAGGTTTTCCCAGCTTGGTTAACACACCTATCTTCAAAGTATTCCCTTTCTCCTGAATTGCCACTGCATATTCCTGCACAATAATTTGCCCTTGCCACATCAGTTAGACTTCCCAGCTGATATTATTGTTGCTCAGCTCTAAGAGCCTGAGCCATAGTGGAGCGGGCACTGAAGCATTTTAAATACGACAAGACCCAAAGGATGGTCATCAATGTACGTGCAGGAATATTACATGTCCCTAATGCTGAAGTTTTAGGGACTGTGACTGTTAGCTTACACAGCTCTGGTTGTTACTAGCTCAGCTTTTCCTGAAGGTGCTTGTTTGCAAGCTGTGGCCACAGACACTGATTTTAAGGAATGTATGTTTGGGTGGAATTATTGAATGAGGGCCATTAAAAGAGGGCAATGGCGAGGAGAGGAGCTCCTTGAGGGTTTCTGCGAGGAAAAACTCTGATTGCCAGCGTTAAGCCCTAGTTAGTGTAATCGGGTTATGTATGTGATGCATTATCAAAGTGAACTGCAGAACTGGCCATATAGTGTATGTAAGTATTGATCTGTGTCCACAACAGTGATGCCTTTCACCTTTTCCCTGCCAGCTTGCATAGGTGACATGTTTATATCGCTACAAACTGCGATTGCATTTTTTGCAGTTTCATGACAATTAATGCCACCGATTGCCCAGGAGACATCTTTGATTCCCACAGCACCTACACGTGAAAAACAAAAATGCTGTGCTTCTAGCAACATAAATTAATAGTCTGGAGGTAAGCACTCAGCTCGACAGCTGAATCTAATAGCAGCTCATCTGAATGCAGGAGAAAGTTTCTCTGAACCTCCAGCAGAATCTGGTTAGGACTCGCGCTTCCCCTCTGTGGTGACTATGGCAGAGGTTTGTGTGGAAAGTTAGCCTGGGGAAAGCTTTTCTTCAGCTTGAGCTGCCTTCACTGCGAGTCAGCAGTGGGAAATGAAGATAAGAGCCAGCAGCTTGACAGTGCTGGACCATCCCCAGAGCAAGGCCACAAAGAGAGACTAGAGTAGCTTCATGCTTAGGGAGCTTCCTTGGACTAACTTGCTCTGTTGGTGCACAGCCAGGCCAAGAGGACCTACAGGAAGGGCAAGGATTGCAGTTTTTGCTTTCTATTTATCTTCTATGTCTCCAAAGATAGCTGTTGGCATTTCTGTTACAGATGTGACCCCGGGGAGGCACTGCAGTTGACCACAGAACAGGTCAACTCCATTTTCTTTGTTTTATGGCAGGGAAACAACATGAATGAAACCTTACTGGTTAAGAAGAGAGGAGTTCACTATAAAAAATTGTGCACTGGACTTCTGGTTCACAGGGGTGACACAGCCCTACTGAGAAAAGGTACACCGAGGACAACCTCACATTATTGTTACTTTTTGGTTAACAGCTACCATCTATGTAAGGAACAAAGCTCCCTGGTGAAAGTGTTAGTGCTTTTTGGCCCCCAACCTCAAAAGCAAGAAAAGCTCTCAGGGAAACACATGGCGATGTGATATAGAGAAGGAACTGCTAATTGCTTAATGATTGTCTCTCTGTAACTTTACATACCAAAGACTGGTGTTTGTCAAGGATTAAGCCTGTCAGAGACTGGTACTTGGGAGTGATGAGCAAGAAGGAACCATGAACAATCACAAAACTTAATTAAATGTTTGATGAATTTACGATCTTGTCGAGAAGGCACAAGTAGAGGCCTTGCTTGAGTAGATAGGGCCAGAAAAGATAAGAACTCCTGCCTTTGTTCTCGTCCTTGTAGATAATTTAGGTTAAACTAACCATATGGTTCTACACCACTAATGAAAACTTAGATAATAAGAGCACTAACAAGCACTGATGTATCAAAACATGTAAAAGACCATACTGCGCAGAATCACCTGAGGAGGGTCAAATAGCGGACAAGTGAGGAAGACTATGGAAGACCACCAGAGGACTCCTGAAGACCACCAGAGACCTTCAATGCGCCTGCGTAAAGGACATTTGCATATGCTAATAGTTTCCCGGAAAACTAATGAATATGTATAACATTTCTCAGAAATCTAGTGAATATGTATGTAGAACATGTACTTAACCTGCACAATTAGACCCAACGGTGTGCACGATAGGTGGAGCGATCCCCCGTGCATCCAGTGCTGCCAATAAAGAATACCTACTTAATAGTTAATCAAACTATTGAGTTAATTTCTTTGAATCAGATGTGCCTAATCTTTGTAGAGCTCCCTTTGAAACAACAGGGCAAACCCCAAAAACTCAGAATCAAGCGGGACAGCTTTGTGTTATTGCATAATAAGGTACTGCATTCAAGTATGGGAATTCAGCTCATGGGGATTTGTGCCATATAGATGTGTAATTTATGGAATTGTTCTAACACCAATAAAAAAGCATAAGTTTGAAAATATCCTGGATCACTGTTGAGGTTTTTTACTTGGCGTCCTGTGTATTCACTTGCCTGTCACTTCTAAACCTGTTCTGCCACTCACTTAGCAGTGGAGTTGTGCCCAGGTAAAGGCGTTACATGTGTACTAGCTAAATATTAGTTTTATAATGCATGTCCATTTCTTTGTCCCAGGGTATTGCTCAAAGCAAGTTATTCTGCTGCTATGTTTTTTATTGATCACTCATTTTTGCCTTTTATCCTTTTTGTTTTTCTTTTTTGTGGCTCTTGCAGAAAGTGATGTCAGGCCATTAGGAAACTGAATTATTAAACCTTCATATTGATTTTTCTTGAGTATATAGCTGATGTTATCATGTAGGGACCCTTGTCTTGAACCATGCAGAAGGGGTTTTGCTAGCTGCTTGACAGCTCTTCCCACTCATTTGCTTTGTTACCTTCCCTCTCTTTACTACCCCATCACTTCCAAAAGGAGGGAAGTCTGAAAACCATTATGTCGAGTCATTTCGTTTCCCTGTCAGGGTCTTTTTGCTAAAAGCTACACAAATGGTGGGATTTTTCTTTCTTTTCTCTCCAAAGGTAAACAAACAGATCAGCAAATGCTAATGTGCTCGGTGGTGACACCACACGGTATCCATGGCAACGCACCAGCCTGCACAAGCATCCACAGACACTTCGAAAATGAGAAATACCAAGTGATGACAAGGAGTCGCTTCAGATAATGGATGTTTATAAATGTCGCAAGCACTGAAATACTTCTGTGTCCATTCGTCAGCTCCTTGATTATAACATGCTTTACATTTCTCTTGCAGTTGCTTTGTCAGAACACAAGATTCAAGGCAGAATTATACTTGGTTTGATATTTTTTCTGCATTTAGATCACTGGCTGAGGTACCTTATGGGATTGAGCACCCCCAGCTCCTCTGTTGACTTTCCTCTTTGAGCTGGTTGGAGTACAGGTTCTGCAACTGATAAAATCCAAAGTTGTAATTGAAAAAATAAGTGGCCTACGTCAGCCCAGCTAACAGATGTAGTTCTGTGACTGCTAGGCTGAGGGTGATTTGCCGATCGCATTACATGAACTACTGCTTTCCTGTAGTGACAACAGATTTAATAAGCTCTAATCAACCATTTTGGGGGGAATATTTTTACATAAGTTCACCCATATGCTGGCACGGCAGAGACTATGCCACTGTGTTTACAGCCACTAAGCTTCACTGATCTCACAGGTTCTTCATCTCTGCTTTCAGGAGATAACATTCTGGCGCTCAGAGTGCGTTTCTAAAACTGGTTGCAGCAAATGTATCAGTTCATTAGACTGGGCGCTTACATACGAAAACATCTGTAATTCAAGTTGGGTAACTGCGCGTGGAGTACTGATTTGTGCAGCTAGATAACCGTGGGTAAATATATGGGCATAAGCTAGCATGAATTTATAGATGTCATGAATGTGCTACCCCTCAGAACTCCACCGCTCCCCTTTCATGTGCAAAACTATCAGAGAGTCACATGCTGAAGATGACACTGGATGAGGAGCAGTTTTATAATACAGCAAACGAACAGGTAGTCTTCAGGCATTCAGGACCACCTTCCTCAGGCTGGGAAAGTGTTTCTGCTGCAGTAACAGGTGATGGGTATGCTCATCTGATGAAGCTGAGGCCATTGTCAAACCTAGACTGGACCACTACATTCGTTGTTGGCACAAAACCTGAATATGAGGCTGAGTTTAAATGGCCATGTGTCGTGGTTTCAGCCCAGCCGGTAACAAAGGACCACGCAGCCCCTCACTCACTCCTCCCCACCCCCCCTCCGGTGGGATGGGGAGGAGAATCAGAAAGGAGAAAAGAAAAAAAAACCAGAACCTCGTGGGTTGAGATAAGGACAATTTACTGGGACAACACAAAAAGAGAAGTTACAACGGTACTAATAAAAGAATATACAAAACGAGTGATGCACAGTGCAACTGCTCACCACCCGGAACCCGACGCTCCGCAACTGCCCCCACCGAAAACCAAGAGCTTCCCCCCAGCCCAGCTCCTCGGCTAGTTCAGGTCAGCTGTCCTGGCTGTGCCCCCTCCCAGGTGTCTGTGAAAATTAACTCTATCCCAGCTGAACCCAGGACTCCATGGGAAAGAGCTCACATACATTGATGCTTAACCTCAAGCCACAGTTTTGGTGAGAAAATAGTCCCTCAGTCTGCCTGCAATGTTTCCTTGTGGGTTTGTGTGGCGCGGGTTTTTTTGGTAGCGGGGGATGGGCCGCAGGGGTGACTCCTGTGAGAAGCTGCTCGAAGCTCCCCCGGCTCCAGGTCAGACCCGCCTCTCGCCCAGGCCAACCCCATTGATATAGAGAAGGAACTGCTAATTGCTTAATGATTGTCTCTCTGTAACTTTACATACCAAAGACTGGTGTTTGTCAAGGATTAAGCCTGTCAGAGACTGGTACTTGGGAGTGATGAGCAAGAAGGAACCATGGACAATCACAAAACTTAATTAAATGTTTGATGAATTTACGATCTTGTCGAGAAGGCACAAGTAGAGGCCTTGCTTGAGTAGATAGGGCCAGAAAAGATAAGAACTCCTGCCTTTGTTCTCGTCCTTGTAGATAATTTAGGTTAAACTAACCATATGGTTCTACACCACTAATGAAAACTTAGATAATAAGAGCACTAACAAGCACTGATGTATCAAAACATGTAAAAGACCATACTGCGCAGAATCACCTGAGGAGGGTCAAATAGCGGACAAGTGAGGAAGACTATGGAAGACCACCAGAGGACTCCTGAAGACCACCAGAGACCTTCAATGCGCCTGCGTAAAGGACATTTGCATATGCTAATAGTTTCCCGGAAAACTAATGAATATGTATAACATTTCTCAGAAATCTAGTGAATATGTATGTAGAACATGTACTTAACCTGCACAATTAGACCCAACGGTGTGCACGATAGGTGGAGCGATCCCCCGTGCATCCAGTGCTGCCAATAAAGAATACCTACTTAATCAAACTATTGAGTTAATTTCTTTGAATCACCATCAGTGGCAGTGGTAGCGCCTCTGGGATAACGCATTTCAGAAGGGGAACCGGGAGTGAGTGGGGGGATTGGAATGTGAGAGGAACCCCTCTGCAGATACCAGGTCAGTGAGGAAAGAGGGGATGCTGCTGCAGCCCGTGGTGAGACGGCAGGCTGTCCCCCCCAGCCCATGGAGGTGAGCGGTGGAGCGGAGGCCCCCAAAGATGGTCATGACTCCATGGGAAAGCCCACGATGGAGCACTTTGTGACTGAAGATCAGCTCGCAGAAAGGACCCATGCCAGGGAAGTTTGTGAGGAACTGCAGCCCGCAGAAAGAACTCACATTGGAGAAGTTCGTGCAGGACTGTCTCCCGTGGGAGGGACCCCATGGTGGAGCAGGGGACGAGTGAGGAGTCCTCCCCCTGAGGAGGAGGGAGCAGCAGAGACAAGGTGTGGGGATCTGATCCCAACCCCCATTCCCTGTTCCCCTGCGCCGCTGGGGGGAGGAGATGGAGAGAACCGGGAGTGGGGTTGAGGTGGGAAGGAGGGAGGGGTGGGGGGAAGGTGTTCTAGGGTTTGGTTTTACTTCCTAATATCCTTGGTTTGTTTTGATTTGTAGTAAATTAAATTGATTTTGTTTCTTCCCCAGGTTGAGCCTGTCTTTTGCCCGCGACCATAAGTGGTGAGTGATCCCTCCCTGTCCTTATCTCAACCCATGAGCCTGCCTTTATCTTTATATCTTCTCCTCATCCCACCGTGGCCGGGGTGGGGGTGGAGTGAGCAAGTGAAAGAGCAGTTGCGTGGTGCTTTGTTACCGGCTGGGCTTAAACCACGACACTCCTCTCTTTTAACAAATAACAGTAGTGTTTTATTCACAAAAAGGGGAAAAAATACAAAGCCCCAAACCCAAGATGGACTACGTTGCCCCATATTGTGGTGTTAACTTGATTAGGCTAATCTGTTTTCAGCTGATAATTTAAGCTCTGGGTCTGGAAAATGCAGTAACTTTACATGTTTGAACATAACAAGAGAAGCATACTAAAAAGCCTTATCAAAACTCCACAAATAAAAGCAAGCTATCAGCGTGTCAGAGAACTGAAGAGCTTCCATATGCAAGCATAGTAATAGATTCCTTCTAAGGTCTTTAATCCTCAGTAGCTACTGTTGGAAAAAAACCAGACTTGCCCCCAGAACAGGAAATTAATTCTCAAAAATATTATAACTCTCATGTTCTGAACAGTTTGACTATTCGGTAACTTATATGTCATATTTATTTTGAAAAGAAACATTTTCATATAGTTTTGCTAGAGATGCAACGTGTAAAGAGATTTTACTACTTAAACCTTAATGTGTGTTCTGTTCATGTTCTGTTTGACGTAGGCAGTGGATGTTTATTGGTTTTTATTTCATTAGTAGACCTAGTATGACTGAATGATGCAGTACTTTTATTCCTGGAGCTTTCAGGACAGATAAAGAAGGCAGTGCTTGTACTAGTGAGAAGCTGTAGATGGTAAAAAGACCCCAACCCAAGCTCAAACTTGCGTTTATTACTTCCTGGCAATCATCATTCCCTCATAACTAGAAAATGTTAAGAGCAACAAATCTTATTTTCCTAGAGAGTTTGTTTTTTTCCTTCTTGCAGAGAGGGAAACTTAATAGCTGAACTGTTCTGCTGTACCCCAGAAAATGGGGTAGAGCAGTGAAAATTGGTCTAGGTTAAGAACTTTCTACAGCTCAGTCCTGCAGGGATCACTAGGAATAGGATCCTTGCTTCCTTTTGAATACATTTACAAAACCTCCTGTGAGGTGAGTCTAGCATGACAAGTCTGACATGCAGCTTTTTCCTCTTCAGCAAAGGAACCAGCCCCATAACCAAGATGTCAGAAAGCCTCGGGAGCTGAGAGGAAAAAGTTAGGTAAATGACAGGGGAAGAAGGAAGCTCCACACATAACCGCGTACTCTGTAAGGGACCTCTACCATCCACTTTTCACGTTGGCGTGTTATCTGGGGACCCTCTGCTTTCAATCACAGCAGTGAGAAATGGAGATGTCCGCTGGAGTGCATTCGCTACTGCATTTCTTGTCTCCTTGCCTTCCCAAGACCAGGTGGCACCAGTGTTTTGTAAGCTCTCTGCTTTCAAATTATTCTACTTCTCATGCAGAGACTGGCTTTTGACATCAGTGATGTGCGGAAAACAGACTCCACAATCAGTGAGATTGTAAAGTAGGTATGTTCATTCAGCGCTGGGCAGCACGGGGGGTAGTCCCACCAAAGTCGTGTGCACCTGATTTGGCAGTTCACTTTAAATTTATACAGTCAAGTGTTACATATACATAGAGCTTCGCAATACGCCTATACATAGGCATTACCTATCCCCGCTTCATATTAAAATTAGCTCTAGGAAGTCATTTCCATAGTCTCCTCTCAACTGCGCTTGCACAGTGCCTCCTTATGGTGGTCGTCTGGTGGTCGTGAAGATGAAGGCTTCTTCACGGTGAACTCTTAGCCTTCTGTCCCTGCGCAGACTCAGTTGTCCCTTGGCATTTGTCCAAATCACAAGGTCAGTCTTGGCTGGTTCTTGGAGCCACTGCTGCTTCTTATCAGGGACTATCTCCTGTCCCAGCCAGCCTCAACAATGCAAGCGTTAAACATCACTTCTCATCCCCTTGGGCCATGTCTACCTCTATTGAAACTTCTTTAACTTCATTATAAGCTAGATAATTATTAAACAATTCTTAACCACATTCATATATCTACTATATCTGCTAAGGTTTCTTTGGTTCCCCATCTCATCAGAAGTATTCAGTAAATTAGAATGTAGCTCCCTGAAGCTAATTCTTCCATCATAATTCACATGGGTACATACAGTCCCTTGGACAAAAAGATCAAAGGTAACTAAGATCTATAGAGGCAGCTTTGCTCTGGTATGAGTCCTTCTGCTGTGGCTAGATCTCACCTTTGCTTAAAGCTTTCCTGTAGCAACCTGAGGCATACATTTACAAACAGGTGATATCTCCAAATAATCTTTAAAAGGTAAATGTTATCAAATGGGAGACAGCCAGAAAAAGGAAGGCTTTTACATGGAAATGTTACTGTATGAACTGATGAGATACAGCGGAGTTTCTTGTCCAAAACAGAAACAAACTGAACATAGTTTGTTATGCAAAGCCAGGGATAAGTACATACTATTTTCAGTGGCAGCTTTTATTTTGCTTAGTGGTTGACAATCATTTGAAGGAGCTTTTCAGCTCACCTTTCTTCCCCACTGCTTCCGTTGGGCACTAGAGGGACCCTAGAGTTTTCCAACCGATAGAAACATCTGAGCAATGCTGAGGCAGGAGCACTGCCTTTCCCGGTCGCCTTAGCCTAGGGTGTTTCTAAGGGGAAATGTGGAAAAAACCTGATGAACCCGCTGTTGAACAGGCCCAGAGACTGCAAATATGCCACCGGGGAAACTGTGTAAAGGGGCCGTAGCCATACTTTCCACTGTTTCATCATCCTTCTCAGTGCTTGCCGCTCTTCCCATCACGAATAAGTAAGAGCTGGCTTTGCGTTGACTGCTCTGTTTGCTCAGCTGATGTTGTGACATTGGCATGGAGGCTTGAGTCACGCTGTGTTTTTGAGAAAGTAAATGTTTCCTTCTGCAGTCTGAAGTGAAGCCAAATACCTAAGTTGCCAACAATTGTAGCTCGATAAACTGTCAAAGGAGCAGTGGTGGTTTGTTATTGTAGCTATATAGTAAAAGAAGAATATGTATTGACACACAACACCCTTTTTGAATGGTGTTTCCCAGCCACTGTTTCAAATTAATCCACTCTGAAAAGGGCTACAGACAATGTCATTCCTCTTTCTTTTAGCAGGCAGGCAAAAATCTTCTGTATTTGACTTACCAGACCTTTATAGAGATCCATAATTCAGCATGTCAAAGCTTTACTATAAAGCTCATAGTTTGTGAGGTTATGTAAAAATGTATTTTTCCTTTGTACAAAAATCTTCCCCAACTATCTCTTAGTGGGATGATGCTTTTTGATCTCTGCATGAATATTTCTAATAAAAATATGTGCATGCATTTTAATATCTCTAACATAAATTATAAGAATTTTTCCTGTCTTAAATGTCTAGTGTCAACACTTGCTGAATATTTAATGTAAAGTATAATGTAATTTGACTAGATAATCATCTCAGGGAAAATGGCAAAGGCCACGTTGTTTTCTTCTGTGTTTATTTTTCTTCATCTTTGGTGATTGTTTAAAGGAGAGCTGCAACTGAATGACTAACTTCCAAGATTCACCTTCTCTCTTTCTGCATGCTGCTGGTGAAAAGAGACAGGCTGCTACCAAGCTGCATCTGAGCTAAAGGCATCGATTCCTCCGTGGCACATGGACTATTCTAAGCATTTCTCCAGTTAGTTGTATTGCCCCTCTGATCTCTAGGAAT